>NW_026869300.1:89720-159693 GCF_020745735.1 Hemiscyllium ocellatum | reverse complement strand
CAAAACGTTTCAAAGTGTTTTGTGGCAAAAAAATATTTGACATCCATCTCAGTGCAAATAAAAGCAAGAGAAGAAACCTCTTGGTAAGAGGAATTTTCATCCACTGTCGTCCCACTGTACTTCTGAGGTAGAAAAGAGTGAGGGTTTGTAACAAGGTCACAACAGTAACTAAGGGTGGTCTGAACATGCATAGAGTCCCAATTAATCAATTGGACAGTGATATCCTTGAATAAAGATTCACAGAGTGTATGAGAGATTATTTCTGAGAGTAGGTCATCATGGAACCAACCAGAGAATGGGACGGCATGGTGGCTCAGTATTTAGCACAGAACCAGTGTACCGGGTGGGGCAGAAGCATCCGAGACCACTGCTGACTCATCCATGGGTCAAATCTCGGCTCTGGAACATCGAGTCCCGACCTTAGATGAACATAATGATGATCTCGAAAATCGAAGTCATCGGAAAAATATTCGGCTGCTGGGCCTTCCCGAATGGGAGGAGGAAGGTCATCTTGTTGATTTCCTGGAACAATGGCTCCCACAGCTGCTGAAACTGGAGTTGGAGCTGGGCTGGTTGCTGGTTGAGCGGGCCCATCGGGTTGCTGTGCACCGGCTCAGGTCGGACCAGCGTCCCCGCCCAGTCCTAGTTCAACTTCAACATTAGAGGGAAAAAACAGATGCTGTGAGAGTCCGCCATAGTGTTGGGGAAGGATCCCCATGCCATGACATACAAGGGCTCCAGGATAATGTTGTTCTCTAGCTGTGGTCCACAAGACGAAAGCATTTGAAGAGGTGAAGAAGCGTCTGAGGGATTTAAATATTCAATATTCTATGCGATATCCGGCAATGCTATGCTGCAGTCATGTCATGGAGGATCTGTATATGACTTCAGATCACCGGAAAAAGTATAAGAATTCCTGGATGCTCTCAAATAGACTGCAGGATTTGAACTGTATGGATAATGACTTTATTTTGCACCCCCCTTTCTTTTCTTTTTCCTCCTCCTTTCTTTCTTTTTTCTCTACTCTATCTTTCCGTGGTGGGCGAGTGGGGGAGTGCTAGTTCCTTATCCTTTCTGTGGTTCTTATCTATAGTTCGTCTGGTTTATTTGATTATTGGGGGACGTTCTGAGTGTTTTTCGTTGCTTATTACTTGCTGGGTTTGCAATTTTGTAATTTTATATATTTTCATCTTGTGTTGTTTTTCTAAGTGTATCGAGGTGTTGGTGTGGGGGGTCGCCCACTTTTACCTTCTGCCTTATAAGATGTTGGAATTTATGTACTCTTCTTTGTAATGCCTGGGCTGAGGGCATGCCTCTGGCTTGGAGATGGCATGGTGGGATTATTGGACGGTAGTAGTGCCTTATCTGAACAAGGGGGAAAGTCTCATCTTACATATGTTTATGTTATTTGTTTCTAGGAAAAGTTCTTAGTTGTTTTGATTTAGCTGTTTTAAAGAGAGTTTTACGTGTGGACCATTTTTGGTTTTTATTCAATGTCTTTTGGGTGGGGTTCTTCCTCCTGGGGGAACCTCGGGTTTGCTTGGATAATCGTGGCGAGCCATTCGTTTAGGTGGTGCACCTGGAATGTCAAGGGGAGCCACTCATTAATCAAAAGGAAAGAAAAAAATCAAGTTTTAAAGAAAAGAAATGGTTGAATGTAGCCCTTCTACAGGAGACACATCTACTTGATAAGGTGCATTCGAAGCTGCAACAGGTTGGATTTGGCCAGGTGTTCTTTTCAACTTCCAGCTTAAAACGTAGGGGAGTTGCCAATCTTACTGGTTAGAATCTTCCCTTCCAAATGCGAAGCCAGAAAAAAGATGAGTCTGGATGGTTTATATTAATTAAAGCCCTAGTATACGGGGAGGAATATGAATCCCCATTGCCCGCTGTCAACCCACACAGATACTGCGCAAACTCCACACAGCCAGTTATCCGAGACAGAAATTGAACCCGGGTTTCTGGCGCTGTGAAGCAGCAATGCTAACCACTGTGCCACCGTATTCATGAGCGAGTTCTCACTCCTGACATATTCTTGTAGCCAATTAATTTACATACATCAAAAAGTGTAGCGCTGGAAAAACACAACAGGTCAGGCAGCAGGAATGGAGATCAACGTTTTAGCATAAGCCCTTCACAGGAATGGGGAATGAAATTATGTGGTAAAAACAATGACTGCAGATGCTGGAAACTAGATTCTGGATTAGTGGTGCTGGAAGAGCACAGCAATTCAGGCAGCATCCGAGGAACAGTCAATCGACGTTTTGGGCAAATACCACTACAGTGGTATTCCTGATGAAGGACTTTTGCTCGAAAAGTCGATTTTACTGCTCCTCGGAGGCTGCCTGAACTGCTATGCTCTTCCAGCACCACTAATCCAGAATGAAATTATATGGTCAGTCCAGTTCTGGTTAATAGTAATTCCCGCGTAATTGCTAGGTGGTTGCTCAGTGTTGTTGGTGGCATTGACCGTTAGAGGATATGGTTCAGTTCTGTATTGTAAGAGGTAACTGTTAAAGGCACTTGTGTAATTGAAGTGGTCCTTGTCACTGTAAAGCACACGTCTGCATATTTCCAGTTACTTGTTGCATTTGGATAAGGATTGTTTCAGTATCTGAGTAAATCACGCATCGCGTTGAACATTGTCCAATCATTGGCAAGCATCCCGCTTATGACTTTAATGTATAGGGAGGGACATTTATGATTGGGCCAAGGGCAGAGAGTACTCTTATAGCTTACTGATACTGACCCTCTCTCTGGGTTAGAAGGCTTCCTTCAAGTTCCACCTGTTCCAGATTTGTCAAACAAAATATCTGAACAGAATAATGTTACAGTATCTTCCCCAATGAGCTGAGCAATGACTTGGTTAGCTCAATCAGTTGGACAGCTAGTTATTAATGCCAACAGTGTGGTTTCATTTCCTTCACTGACTGGTGTGACTGAAGGACTGTCCTTTTCAACCTCCCTCTTACTTGGGGCATGACTGTCCAGTTAAACTACCACCAGTTGTCTCTATCTAACGAGAGAGCAGCCCTATAATACTTTAGGAGCATGGTGCCTTAGCTTTCCATTTTTGATCTCCGGGCTTACTCAAACACCAACACCCGGGAACTGCTGCGGAGCTGAGATGGCTGGTCTCCACCAACTCCAGCCACCTTCCTTTGTACCAGGTGTAACTTCAGCCAGTGCAGACGGTTCCTATTTGCTCCAGTTTTGCCGTTAATCCTGGATACGGCACTTGGTCAAATGCAGTTATGACAATGTTAAAGATACAGTCACTGTCGCCTCACCTCTATAATTCAGCTGTGTATTTTCTTGCTGTGAATCGCTAAACCAAGGCTTCAATGAGCCCAAGGATGAGTGGCCCTGGCAGAGACCAAACTGAATTTCAGTGAGCAGGTTGGTGCTGAGGAAGTGCTGCTTGATTCCACTGTAGATTCCAATAACATTCCAACACTTTATTAGTGATAGGGATTAGAGCAATGGGGCAATCATTGATTGCCTGATGATTGGTCTGTGTGTGTACAGAACATACCAGGAGAGTTTCCCACAATGTCAGGTATATGCCAGTGCTGTATCCCACCAGGAACAGCTTGAATGGAATGTTCTCAGGGCCCACAGCCTTTGCATTCCCCATCCGTCCAGCCACATGGACACACCACGCAAAATGAATTGTATTAGCTGAAATTGCCATCTGGAGGAAACTAAAATTGATCATCCCATCGATACTTCTGTCAGAACATTGCTGTGAATGTTTCAGCCTTACTTTTTCTATTGTTGAGCTGTGCACTTCAATCATTGAGGAATGTGATATTTGTAGATCCTCCTCCTCCAGAGAGTTGTTTGATCGACCACACAATTCATGCTGACAGCATATGACAGGATTGCAGAGATTAGGTCTGATTTGTTGATTAGATCTGTCTGTCACGAGCTTTTTATGCTATTTGGTGAGTAAGTGGTCCTGTTTGGTAACATCACCCTCATTGTGAGGTGTACCTGGTGCTGCCCTTGGCAAGGCCCTCCTGTATCCTCCATTGAACAAGGGTTTTTCTCCTGGCCTGATGGTCAGGGTAAAGTGGAGCAGATTCCAGGCAATGACAGTGAAAATGTGCTGGAATACAGTTCTGCTGCTGTTGGTAATGACCCAAACCACCTCACACAGGCCAGTGCAGAGTTCTAGATCTCTTCAAAACCTGTCCCATTTAGCATGGTGATAGTATATCTCACATGCGCGCTCATGCATGTACACGCAGAGACACACACACACAAGTGTAAAAGTGGGAATTTGTCTCCAGAAATACTGTTTGAGGTGTCACCATTCCCAATATGGTCATCGATCAATGTGTCTGCCAACAGTAGGTTTCTCCCTCTCAGTGGACTCCCCCCCACCCCACTCACCCTGACCCAGTGCAGAGCCAGTCTCGCAGCTATGTTGTTTTTTGACCCGACCATCTTTATCAGCAGTGCCGCTGCTGAACCCGACTTGGTGGTGGTTTTGAAATGTATACATACCCAATATACATTCTCCAGCTCTGTCACTCTATTAGGGCTTCCTGCAAGTGTTGTTCAATGTGGAGGGACACTGATCTCTCAGCTGAAGGGGGAGGAGTCAACAGGAGATTTCCGTGTCAGTGTTTGATCTGACACAGTGAGGCTGAGGGAGGGGAGTCAGCAGGAGGTTTCTGTGTCAGTGTTTGATCTGACACCGTTCAGTTTTGTTATGTCTAATTGTTGCTTGAGCAGTCTGTAAGACACCTCTCCCAAATCTTGCCCGAGACCCCAGACGTTAGGAAGGAGTGGTTTCCAGTGTCTGCAGGACTTTTGTTTTTGTCATGTCAATTGAAGGACCTCTTCTGTCTGTATGGCACTCTATAACTCTTGTGATTGGACACTACAAGGTCTCACTCTTTCGGTTCCTCCCAGTGCCTTGTCTATTCCACAGATTTCTACAATATGTTCTCCAGTAAGTCATGGCACAATACCGTTTTTAAACTATCTATGTGTATCTCTGTATCCTTCCCTGTCTTCTCCACCAGCCACTGCATCCATCTGTGTCTCAGCAACCCTCCGTATCTCCAGAATTTTTATCTCATACTCCAGCCCCATCTATCACTGTATGTTCTGCCAGCCCTTACATCCCTCCCTACCTCTTTAATTTCCAGCAGCTACACCTCTCATCCATATCTTGTGAATGAATTTAAAAATATCTCACTAATCTCTTCTAGCATGCACAGGGCACGCTCTCTTTTGACTACATCCAGCCTTGCTTTCCCATCTCTGTAACTTCTCCAACCTTGATTTCCTCTCTCTATCTAACATCTACAGCCTTGCTTTCCTCTTTCCGTAACATCACCAGCCTTGCTTTCCTATTTGTGTAACATCTCCAGCCTTGCTTTTCTACCTCTGTAACATCATAAACCTTGCTTTCCAATCTCGGTACCATCTCCAGCCTTGCTTCCCCATCATTGTAATATTTCCAGCCTTGCTTTCCTCTCTCTGTAATATCTCCAGCCTTGCTTTCCTATGTCTGTAACATCTTCAACCTTGCTTTACTATCTCTGTTAACACTGCTGCCTCACATTGCCCGAGACCCGGGTTCACTTCCCACTTCAAGCAACTATCTGTGTGGAGTTTGCGCATTCTCCCCATGTCTGCCAGGTTTTCCTTCGGGTGTTCCGATTTCCTCCCACAATCCAAAGATTTTGTGAATTGGCCATGCTTCATTGCCAGTAGTGTGAGGTGAAGGGGTAAATGTAAAGGAATGGGTCTGTGTGGGTTGCTCTTCGGAGGGTTTGTGTCGACTTGTCGGGTCGAAGGGCCTGGTTCCACACTGTAAGCTAAAATGTGCTTTAAAAAAGTGTGTCTGTCATCATTTTGATTCGAACCTCGACCCCCAAAGCCTCATTTGAAGGTCTTTCCAAGATACTGCACATCCTTTCAGTAGGAACTGACTTGCTAATTAATAATGCAACACCACCTCATCTTTAACACCCTGTCCTGTGCTGCCTATAGTTCCAGTAGAACAGAGTATTGAGTTGTTAGCCCTGACCTCCCTCAAATGCGACTCTGTGATGGCAAAATCTCACAGCTCCACGTATCAACTCATTCCCTTATCACATCTGTCAGCCTTTCTGATAATACTCCCAACGTAAGCTGGAATATTATACCTGGAATATAATAGGTGACACACATCTGGAGCAGAAGTTACAGAAAGGGGAAGCCTGGAGTGAGGGATTAGGGGTGGGAGTAATTTCCTGACCCTACCTGGATTTTCCATGTACATTTCCGAAACTACATCCAACCATCAGAGTGGCCTCGATCTAGATTAGAGTAGATTACTTACAGTGATTAAACAGGCCCTTCGGCCCACCAAGTCCACACCGACCCGCCGAAGCGCAACTCCCATCCCCTACATTTACCCCTTACCTAACACTAAGGGCAATTTAGCATAGACAATTCACCTGACCCGCACATCTTTGGACTGTGGGAGGAAACCGGAGCACCCGGAGGAAACCCACGCAGACACGGGGAGAACGTGCAAACTCCACACAGTCAGTCGCCTGAGTTGCGAATTGAACCCGGGTCTCAGGCGCTGTGAGGCAGCAGTGCTAGCCACTGTGCCACCGTGCCGCCCACGGTGCCTCTGTGTAGCAGGTCCAAAGGACTGAATTGAACATCAGACACAGGGCTGAGGGACACGAGTAGGCCATTCGGCCCTTTGACACTACCCCACTAGGAAGTAAGCTCGTGGCTCATCTCATTGTGGTACCAGCTGCACTTTTCTCCCCATGCACCATTATCCCTGATTTACCTGTCTATTAAAAATCAGGCGAAGCCAGCCTCGATATAATATAAAGATCTGGCCATCCCAAACTTCTGGGAAAGAGATTTCCCACTTGAATGGATTCTCATTTTGTGAATTTCTCCTCATTCCTTTTCTGACTGAGGCTGGAGGGCATCACTATTTCCCTTTCTAGTCCCGCTCCTCCACTGCTCACAATAAACATTAAATGTAACCAGATTGGTGATATGGCCGATGTGAAAGGTCTCAGACTGGGAAAGATTAAGTGATAGGAACAAGTCAGGCAAATTTCTTTAGTCAGACTCAAGTCATTAACATAACTAATGGAGGAACATTGTGGAGCTGTGGTTAGCACTGCTGCCTCACATCACCAAGGCGCTGGGTTCAATTCCAACCTCGTGCGATCTTCTATGCGTTTTTTTAACATTCACCACGTGTCTGTGTAGGTTACCTCCCAGTGCCCTAGTTTCCTCCCACCGACCAAAGATGTACAGCTTAGAGTGGATTGGCCATGGTAGATTGCCCATAGTGCCCAGGCATGTGTCGGTTAGGTGTGTTAGTCATGAGAAATATAGGGTTATATGGCGGGCAGGTTTGGGTGTGATGCTTCTTGGTGGGTTGGTGTGGATGCGATGGGCAGACTGTTCTGCTTTCACACTATTAAGACTCTATGACAATTACAACAAGTTTGGACTATACAAACACCAAGTGGGCATCTACCTGATCCACTCTCCTCAAAAACTTTTATGTTTCAATAAGATCGCCTCTCATTCAAAGAGTAAGCTGTAAAGGCCTTCATAATATTAGCCCTTAATCCCTGGAATAAGTGAAGCGAAGCATATCCGAAGCTTCCAATGTCATTATATCGTTACTCAGGTAAAGAGACAGAAAATAACCTCAGATGATTTTTATGTTTGTTTTCTTCGAGTTGTGAGTCTTTGTAAAGCTCTTCCCCACAGAGTATTGGAGGCAGAGATATTGATTTTTTCAGGCACAGATGGAAGGTTCATAAATAACAACGACCAAAGGACTATTAGGCAGGAACGTGCAGTGTGGGGGAAATGCTGACGGGGTATCAAATAACACTGATTTTATTTGTAATGTTATGTAAAACAAAATTAGAACATAGATAAAGATTTAAAATGCAACAGTGATAGAGTACTGTCCCAAAGGACCATGGGGCTTCTCTATCTTAGAGATAGCTCGCTCGTGGTTTACTCTGAGGGTCACCACATCTTGGGTGATGGGGTGAGGTTGAGAGAGCGTCCCCTTCATGATAACCTTTGTCAGTGTGGGGGAATTGAACCTGCGCTGCTGGCCTCCCTGTGCATCACAAGTCAGCCGTCCAAATGGGAGACTGTTTAACTGTTAGAGACAGAAACAGTCACAGGCAAAGGGCACGAGAAACTTTCTTGACAAGGAAAAAGGTACAATTCAGATGACTGTCAAGATAACGGTGGAGGACAAAATTATTCTCTGCTAAAATTAAATTTTATATCGAGACAATTGTTTATAAGCTGTCTTTGGGTGAATACAATAAAGTGAGGCAAGTTAATTAGCCAGAATTATTAATTGTAATTTGGTATCGTTAACCATAAATATGCGTATACTTCTGACTGATCTGTAGAAAATGTGCTTATCATTACCTAGAAGTATCAAGCTGCTGGAATATATTGTTTGGAGAGTGCATTCCCATTGGAAATGCCCTGGAACAGGCGCTTGAAGATAACCTGGGTAAAAGTGCCTGAGTGTTGTCTGGTCAGTGACAGGAACCCAGGAACTGAAAATTTCTCTAACATGGAGATGAGAAAACCGTCAGATCAGCTGCGATCGTATTGAATGCTAGAGCACATTTGAAGGGCTGAATGGCCTCATGATGGATTTGAATTGTATGTGAGTTCAAAAACGTGTCTCTCTACTCCTCCCCTTATGGGTTACATACTAGGGCACCGACAGTTTCCTGAAAAATTGAATTATTTGGAACATTATCTGGAACATGCCATGATCAGCGTTCTTCAGAATATTATTTTGACATATGGTAGTATTGAAAATGCAATTGAGAGGGGGCGGGTGGGGGTGGGTAGAGAGAGACAGAGAGGGAAGTTACTGCATGCAATAGTGAACGTGGTGGAGCATGAGCCTTGTTCGGGGGTCGATGCTACAACATATATACAGTGAGTGTGATGGAGCAGAGAGAATACGTTGATCCTTATTCTGACAGAGCAGGGAAGGTTATTGATACTTGTCCTGTATTGCTGGACAGTTCTTCAGACCTCAGATACTGCACTGAGCTGGGTGGTGAGCTCAGATCATGCTCAGTGGATCTGGTGGTGTGGGCCCCTCTTGGAAGAGAATGGTCCACTTCTGTACTAGCCCATCCACCAGGACCTCTGTGCCCCTGTCAACAAACCGTGGTGTAATTACCCCTTATCTGCCATCCTCAGAGCAAACTGCAGTGCAGTTCCAAACAAAGAATGTTCAACCGTGTGCCGATTGGCCTTTTAAAGATGGCATCAGTGTCAGTGTTTCCAGAATATCCGGGGCATCCGGACGATGTTGAATATCTTCAGCCATGATGGGTGGGAGAATAGGATTGGAATTGAATGAGAGGGACATCATGGGGTGGATGGGTAGTCAGTGAGGTGAATTAGATACCAGGAAACTATCTCGGTCTCGTGCAGACAATCCCTCTGTCACACTCAATGAAAATGGCACTGAGGCCATATATTGTTAGATTCAGCCCAATGAGTCGAAGGTTCTGCGGAGGCCACTCCCACTTACAAAGCTGCAGAACAAATACAAATGCAAAACTCTCTGTCATCTGTACTCACAGCGATATCCCATTCACCAATCATTACTGGGAATACTGGCTTACGGTGCATGATGCCATTGAAATATCTTCAATTCAGCATTCTGAAACCTGTGATCTTCCATGAAAATGTCTCTCAATCTCCCTTTCTCATTATCTCAAAATCTTTTTTTTTGCATCCTTCTGTATTTAAACTACCTTCCCTAACATGTCTCTCTGGCAGTGCTGTTCACAACCGCAGCACCCCCATTGTCAAGGCATAGTGGAGATATGGAGCTGTAAATGTGTAGGAACTGCACATTCTGTCACTTCCAGCATGGGCTGCAAGTTTCCCCACGGTGGACAGGGATCTAACACAGTATTTATGAGCAATGCACTGGGGTGGTGGTCACAGCTCAACATGCTTGGGAGTGTAATCGTTCCAGGTTTACAGATCAATTCAATTGCACAACTCCCCATATTGAACAGATACCTTAGCCACCTTTATAGAACAAGCCCACTTTTGTGTGCTGCATATTACCACATGATTGACAGATCATTTCACCCAGGTTTCGGAATCAATGAACTGGTGTGGACTGTACTGCTCCCCATGTTGGACAGATAGATTAGTGAGAGCTGCACAGTATTCCATCCTGGACAGACTGCTGCGTTGTACTAAGCCTGGTCTGCACGGTGCCCCATGCTGAGCAGATATATCATTTGGTTATATATGTGTCTGGGCTGGGTCTGTGAAGTCCATTGTGCATCCGATATAACTCCTGATAGAGTTATGAATCCTCCAGCTCAAAGCATTCGGCTTCCAACTCCTTGTATTCTGCAACTTATTGTCCATTAATTAGTTATCCAATTAAAAGATGAATATCTGTCTTCCTTGTCATGGACCAGAACAGACGCCTCTCTCAATATATGAAGAAGGTAGTCTCGACCCGAACATTTTCTTATTTTAAAGGTAATTGTGTGGTGCTGTGTCTAAGATGCAATTCCTTTGATCAAAATATTCGACATTAAAAAACACAATTTATTCAAACATTGTCGACAAAATACATCAAAAACAAGAGGAACTTGGAAAAAATTAATTTATTGGAACATTCAACAGATTAATAGCTTATTTAATTACCGAATAGTAACTGCTCCAATGTTGTAACATCCTAGAAACACACACATGTAAAAAACATCAGGACACACTTGCAATTCTCCAATCCAGGAGGAACAAATATTAAAAGACACTTCTGTGAGAAATCTAATGGAGAGAGAGCAGCAGCCTGGAGAGATTTACTGCCTTCCAATGCTGCTGAGACGCCAGCAATAAATGGCAAAAGGTAAAACTATGAATCCTTGTTCTGTGAGAGCTTGACCATCACTCCACAGGACCAGGCCGCGGCTGCAAGGACCACAGGGAATGGACTGGATCTACACTGTCTATGTAGTAGCATCTCAAACATGCCTAACCCTACCTAAGCCCTGCAATTTTGGTAAGATAACTGTCAATGTTAGATATAAATAATTAAAGCCAAAGGATTCAGCAGGCCTGGTGATCAGAGACTGACGGCCTCTGGAACCTAGCAATTCCTACCGTGCCACAACACAGTAGACTTATCTAGCTTGTGAAGAGAAAGCATCATCTCTCTCCCTCACATCTAACTTTACAATTCGAGATGAACCATTCAGCCAATAGTCAGCGATGTCACCAGCATACCAAACCAAGTATTATTGTCATATGTCAGGGTTGTTGTAAAAGGGGTTAACTGGAGTTGTTTGTTCGGTGACTGTGATTGATGTCAGTCTCCGTGGATTTTACCTGTGTCACTGGAAGTTTTCCTCTTCTTTTCATAAGGGGCTTCCTTCATCCTGTTATCTCATAGTATCAGCAGCAGTGTCATCCTCAAGATTATTGGGATCAACAGCTACAGAGAAAGGGAGAAGAAGACAATCTTCGAATATTAGACTGGAAAGTTCCAACAATGGGCAGGGGTTTGTCCTATGGTCTTTACTTGCTTTCTCTGGATGAGGCATGGTTAGAGTTGCGGATACGAGCCGTACTGTTGATTATTCAAGCTGGGTACTATCCCATCCTCGCTAGTATTGGTGTTCCTGGTAAGCCTATCTCTGTCAATTCTATAAAAGATGGTGAAGGTTATTGCTATTTCATTTATTTATATTTAACATATGCATTAACTGTTATCTTCTGTCTCAGTCACAAACTCCACTTCATTTCCATCAAATTCAGACTCCTCACTCATAAACATCTAAGAAAACAAAATTGTTCAGATACTTGAGTCTTCCTTTTACCCTCAACTGTTTCTCTATATTTTCTCTGCCTTCAACCCTGCCCACACCCACCTCTATAATATCCCCATTCTCCAGCTCTGCCTCAGTGCTGTTGCTGAATGAGCCGCCACCTGCCCCCTTGTTAACTTCAGATTTTACGGCTCAAGTTCTCTTCTGACCACTCCTCCAATTGCAAATATTTTGAACACATACTTGTTCTTGTCTCTCAGGCTATTTCATAATAGGGACCCCTTATCAGAGTAATGATGCCACTGGACGGGTAATTCAGAGGCACAGGTTATGACCTTAAAGGCATTGTTTCAAATCCTATCAAAGCCAATGACAGAACTTAATTCGAATGACAAAAATTGAAACGAAATTTCATTTTACTAACTGCAATCATAAACCATCAGGATTTCTTTCATTATTTGACTTACAGCCTTTGGTAAAGAAACTAAGTGTGACTTCAGAACCACGACCACATAGTTGGCTCCGTATTGTCTTGACAAATGGCCTCACAGTCAAGGGAAGTTAGTGATGGTCAACAAATGCTGATCTTGCCAGTGATGCTGACATCCCATGAAATAAAAGCATTAAAGGTGAAATAAACCAAGGAACTGTGGACGCAGGAGATTTGAAATAAAATTCTTCAGCGTCTGAAGATGTTTGAGAATCTCAGCAAATATGGCAGCCTCTGTCACGAGAAAAAACATAAAGTTTCAAGTCTAGTGACCCTACATCAACACAGACACCAACTGAGATAAAATATTATTTTTATCAGGGATGGCTGGATGAGTGAGGGGGAGATTAGTCGAATGGATGGAGAAATGTCAAGCAAGAGATAGAGAGACAGAGAGAGAAATGAAAAGCAAACAAAGCGATCGCTGATGATGAAGTAAAGGGAAAATAAAAAGGGAGCTTCATATATCCTTGCCCCATATTCCTGAATATCACGTCAATCTAGATATGCCCGATTTAAAGTGAGTTGTATTCCCTTTATTGCTCTTCTCTGAGTGTGGTGATCAACTCAATTGGCAAACCTTGTGCTGCCGTTATAGTCGCTGAGATACAGAGAAATGTAATGTCACATTGTTAACAGCTTCTTCAGAGAAAGGGACCGTTACTGTTGGACTGTCAGAGATGTAACGGCTTTTTCTGCCAGAAAGATGAACATTTTCTACAAGGAGTGTGTGCACTGTGTTTGTGGGAATTAGACTTGTGCCTGTCATTAGACAGTCAAGGGAGATTCTGTGGATGCTTTTCTCAGGTTTGTGTTATCAGCTGCTGCATGCATTCAGGGAGACAAAGGGTCTGGTTGCCACACTCTGGAAACTGCATTTACAGAGTGTCTGGGTCCACTGGAAACAAATGGGCTGAGACTACACAGAAGGGAAACTCTGTGCGGGGGAGGGCTGGGCATTGTACTATCCTCCCTGGGATTTTCAGGAATATCTTTCTAAGCTGAAACAATTCCAAACGTAAAGTGTGAAACTTTCAAAAATGAGGATAGTCACTGAGCTGTGTCACCTGTAGCCTCACGCCAGGGACAGAACTGTACTGACACTCACCATGAAGTGAACTGGATTAATTCTGGAATATTCCAGAAGCCATCTGCCAGCTGAGAGGAATACATTGAGTCCATCTCCCTGCGGAAGGTACAGAAGCAAATTTCCAGATATACTAGGGAAAGGGGAACTAGTGAAAATGAAGACCTGCACAAAACTAGAATTAATAAAGAGTATGTTTTCAAAAATCTAATCAAATGGAAGTTTAGTAAGGTGCTGCATCTGATGAGTACCATCCTGGTATGTTGAGGAGATGGCAACAGAGCTTGCAAAAGGATTACTGATTATTCTTCAAAGCTGGTTACATACTAGAAAGGATCCTGCAGACTGGAAAGCAGCAATTGTAATCCTAAATACTTAAAACAGGCCGGAGAGGGCAAACAGAAAACTGAATAGTTTGATGTCAGCTATAAGAAAAAAAACACTGGGACCTTTCATAAGAATGTGGCTGCTAGACACTTGGAAAAAAATTATGTGATTTGATAGATTTTGGCCAGATTCAGTAAAGGGAAATGATCTTTGCTCAACCTGCTGGAGTTTGTGGGCTCTGCCCGTTATATCATTGACAATTGAGAAACAGTGGGAGTGGAGTTATTGAATTTTCAGAAGACATTTGACATTGTTGAATGCAGGTTGGTGGAGAATGTTAGAGTCCATGGGTAGGTAGTGGTGGAATATATGCCATACGGATTAAAAATTGGATCATGGACAAAATGAACAGAGTAGTGTTTTTTTTCTCTGGACGGAAGGCTTGTGCGGTATCAGAAGTATCAGTTCTTGTGCAATAACTGTGCACAATGTATAAAAATGATTCAGATATGAACAACAAATACCATCATTCACATTTAAGTTTGTTAAATGGTGAGAGGTTGGGAAGGGCTGTTGTTGAAAAGGACGTGGATGTTCTTTGGCTATAAGTCATGAACAGGATTCGTATGGTGCAGGAAGTAATTATTACTGTATAGGATATGTGGTCCGTCATGGAAAATTATTAAAATACCAGAGTAAATATATTTTACTCAAAGGAAGCGTTTTGTTGAGCCAGTATTTGGTGTAATGTGTACAGGCTGAGTCTGCTTTATAAATAATGATCTCCATGTCACCGAGACAGTGCAATGGTGTTTCACCAGTCTGAACCCTGGCATGATGGTACCATCAGGAGATAGTGAAGTAACTGTGTGTTTACACTGTAGCACTGTTACAGAACAAGAAGTTGAAACTTGATGGTTATGGACGGACACTCATTATGTCTCAAGCAGCCATTGATAAGGTGAGAAATTCCGTACTTTCCATAGGATGCTCGATTCTTGATAGTTTGCATGCCTGTGTAGAGGACTCATTTCGATTGACAGTGAGGAACAGGCTCTGAATGAACTCTGAACACTTTCATGCACAGTTACTGTGTGACCCTGCATTCAATGTTACATTGTACACAATACTGTCAGAAGCCACAATATCTTCATTCTGAAACAGTTTCTCATTCGCCACCAGCTTCTGACATCCAGACAGAACATGGATATGCTCTCTCAGCGAGGAGAATACCTTTGAAACTGGTTTTTAAAAAATTGGCTTCATTCCTACTCCCAGGAAACCATGTTAAAATAGCATATATGTACTATGAGTAATGAAACTTGAAGAACAAGTCTATCTGTGCAGACCCTGCTCCATTTATCTGTGATCTCTGACACCTTCCTGTTACTTGGTTAGTGACTAGAGAATCTGAATGACTTATTCCGTTTCCAATTTAATGACTCCGGGTGTGAAGTGTTCACTTTCTGATCCTGTGTAAGTGATGTGTGGGAGTGAGCAGACTGCTTGTCTTCCTGTGTAACAGGCAGGAGGGACTGAATGGGCTGTCCCTCTTTTTGCACAATAGCTTTGATAGGCTGAATGACTATCCCATATTGTTGTGAAGCCAGATTGAGATACTGAGTGAACTCCTCCATTTACTTTGGAAATGTACAGTGTCTGGCAGAGCTGATCCATGAATGTTACCAACGGTTTAGCAGCACAGGCTTGATTGCTGTCCAGTTCTTGTTGAGCATGGACACAGACTACTTTAGGAACTGAGGGATGACGAAGTTTTCTGAACATTGTGTAACCTAGAGTGAATATCCCCACTTCTGTCCGGTGCCACCTCAATGAGCTGAATGGCCTGCTTCCACATTTAATGGATTTCCCACTGACAAACTGGAGATTCCTGGGCTGAGGTAGATACCCTGAGGATCACCTGCAGTGATGTCCCACGGGTGAGATTATTGATGCCCAACGATAATAAATATCTTCCCTTGTGTTGTGAATAACTCCAAACACTGGAGAGTTTGCAACGGATTCTCATGAAGTGCGACTTTGCTCAAGGTTCTTCATTTCATCCTCAGTTAAATACTGCGTTGATATCAGGGCCAGTCGCTCTTCACTAAGTCCTTGTGTTCACCTCTATCGCTCATATCAATGTATCAAAGTGTATGAGCGGGCAACGATTTCTTTAAACAGAGAGTAGTGGATGTCAGGAATTCTCTATTCCAGAGACTCAGGGGAGCTAGATCACGGAAAGATCTCTGAAAGGTCTTCCCTGTGCACCAGGGTATAGCAGTAAATATCCTCCAACTGCTCCTGTCTAGCAGGTTTGAGGGGCTGACTGGAAAAATGGAGCATCGCACTCAGGAACAGGGTTAGGCCGTTCGACATTATGAAAATGCTCCACCAGGCACTAAGTTTGTGGATGATCAGGTTGTGATCTCAGTCCCACTTTACTGTCTGTATTCCATTATCCACGACTCAATCTCTGTCAAATATTTAATGAACTCAGTTTGAATAAATGTGAACAAAGAGGCACCACATCCCTCTGGAGAAGAGAATTCCCACTCAAATGGCCCTTTTATGATTTCTCCTCAACTCTCTTGCAGTATCATACAGCAGGGAACCATGTCCACATAACTCAGACCTCCCAATCTGATCTCAACCTATTTGCCAACATTAGGCCCATATCCTTCTAAATCCTTTCTATTAATGTGCGCTTCCAGATGTCTTTTAAATGTAACTTGAGCAACTTGCATCACTTTCTCCTATAACTCATTCCATATCCACGCCACAGTCTGCATGAAAATGTTATCCCTTTACTCCTTTCTCTTCTCTCCTTAAACCTTTGTCCTGTAGTTTTAGATTCCCCGATCCTGAGAAAAAGACCTTGGCTATTCAGATCATCCATGTTCTTCATGATTCATAATCCTCTATAATGTCACCCCTCGGCCTCCAATGCTCCAGAGTAAACAGTACCAAGTTTGTCCTGCCACTGCCTGTCGCTGAATCCCTCCATGCCCGGCAATATCCTTGCAAATCTTTTCTGCACCCTCTCAAGTTTAACAACATCCTTCCTATAGTAATGAGAACTAAAATAGACACAATATTTTAAATATGACCTCACCAACATCCTGCCTAGTTGTAATATGTTCTCTCAAGTTGCATCCTCAATGCACTGAACAATAAAGGGAAGCACACCAAACCCCCTTTTCATCACCCTTTTTACCTGCGACTTCACTTTTAAGGAACTATGATCCTGCACTCTTTTGTTCAACAACACTCCCTAGGACCCCACCATTAATTGTATGTGTCCGGACGTATGTTAACTTACCGAAATGCAACACTTCACATTTATCTAAATTCACCTCCATCTGTCACTGCTTGGCTCATTGCCCCATCTGATCAAGGTCCCATTGTACTCCAAGGTAAATCCTGCTGGCCGCTGCACCTCCAATTTTGATGTCACCTGTAAGCATAATAAACAGGCAAATATTCACATCCAATTCATTTATATAAATGACAAAAGTAGTGGACTCAGCACCTTGTGTTACAGAACTGTTCACAGGGTTCCAGTCTGAAAAGCAGTCGTCTACCGTCCTCTACCTCCTATCTTAACTCTAATTTTGCAGTGGATTGGCAAGCTTATCTTGGATCTATTTATGATCAAAATATAGCAATTTGTCTGTCATGCGGAATCTTGATGAATGCCTTGCTGAAGGCTGTATGGACAGTGGCTATCAAACTGCCTTCATTAAACTTGTTTGTCACCTCTTCAAAAAGGCAATTGAATTTTGTTAGAAATGATTTACCATGCACAAAACCATATTGACTATCCCTAATCAGGAGTTGCATTTGCAATTGTATGCAAATCATATCCCTCACAATCCTCTGCAACAATGTGCCCACTAATGACATCAGGCTCACCGATCTATAGATCAGGTATCTCTTCCCTTTCCTCGTCCCACGCTTCCGCTGCTCACTGCAAATGCTCGTGTAACCGGGACAGTGATTTCACCAACAATATAAGCTCAGACTGGGTCAGGGTTCGGAACAAGAATGGTAGGATTCTTTAATCTGATAAAATTAACAAGTTTATGATCCAAACAGAGTTATTCAATCTACGATGGAAAGATGAATGACAAACAATTTGCATATTGCAAATCTGAGTACCGATGTTTCCCTTTCTAAAAATACTGACACATGCACACGTTTGACGACGAACAGAATTACAACGTCTCGGCAGAGCGTTAATTTTGAAGAACTGTGCCCAAATATTAATCGAACTCATGTCGAAAGGAAATATAAGTGATTATTCCAAATACCATTCAGCTTATGGAGCTATTCTGCTCCTACAAGCTACTTGTAATGGGATCACTTCCTGCAGCAGGTGGATTAAGCTGAATTCTCTTTACTTCAGGTGGTGGGAAGACTCCAGTGAATCCTGAACAGGAATCCTCCATGAGTTGTAAAGATGACTGAGGAGTTTGCAGCTCACACACTTTGCTGGGAGGAGGAACATGGAGAGAGAACGAGCAACAGTCTGTTCCTTCTTTGGAAGATTACATTTTCTCCCTCTCTGAGTTGAATCAAACAATAACATTATCCAGGTCCAAAATGGACCAAATGAGGTCTCTTTGGATGGTGTTTGAACTGTACGACTCCATTGTATTCCCTTCTCCATGTCGGTACATCATTGCTGCTGCCGTGTGCAGAGCCAATACTTCCGTAACAAATAACCCAATTAGATTTGAAGATGTATTTATATGTCCTGTATTCTTCTAAAATGCAACTTTTAATGTTTTCACAATATCTGTACTTAAATGAATACATCTTCATCTTAAATTACTTCCCCAGCCGTTTCTCCCATACAAGATGAAATATTGAAAATCTTATATGGTCATTAAACATTTCTCATTCTCAGGCCTAAACATTTATCCGTACATAAAACAATGTCTTCACCCCAAGAATGACTAAAGACAAACATCTTTTAAATGTTTCTAAAGCAATTTGTTTTTCACTTTAGTGGAATTAAACCCACACCCAGTACATCAGATATTATCTCAGCAACGGCCTGTACAGACGCAGTAAAACAGCCTTAAGATCAGACCCGATACCCCTTGCAAGAAAAAGAATCATTCCATTTACTTTCCTGATCACGTGCTGTATCGACAGACTAACTTGATTTGATTTATGTACCACCGAGTTCTGCATCCTGCCTCCAGTTATATAATTTACTGCTGTTTTATGCTTTCTCCAAAACACAAACTTCCCATTACCCACATTGTGCTTTTTTTTTGCCAAGGTTTAGTCACTCCCCTCTCCTGTCTGTATCACATTACAGACGCACTTCCCTCCCGTGTCTGTATCCTTTTGCAGACTCTGTCTCCACTTGGCATCTTATTGAATGACTATCCTGGTGTATGAGCAAATTGAACTCCACTCCATTCAGCCTCTTCATCCAAAGCAATAATCCACATTGTAAGCTGTTAATGGCCTCACTCTGATCCCTCAGGAATTCCACTAGTTGCAGCTTTCCAACTTGAAAATACGTAAGTATCTCCATTCGGTATTTCCTGGTAGCTGACCAGGACTGCCCTCTTCCTGTGTACCTGCCCAGAAAGGTTGCATGGCCTCCTGCTGTACAGTGTAGTTGGTTGTCATTTGTTTCTGATCTCAGTGATCCTCCTTCAGGCCATTTATTGTCAGATGATCAGGTGGAGTTCATATCGGCAATGATCCTGATCCCTGAGAGTTTAAAAGATGAACACAGAATATAGACTAAGATTTGGAGGGGGGCGGGATCGCTACCCGCTCAAACATGCTGTCTTTCAGGTGCAGCAAAAAAAAACATTCTGTAATAGCCGTCGTGTGCTCAATTTTCACCAGACAGACACTGAGGAAGAGGGGATTTTCCTATTAGCCTGATTAACATGCATCCCCTTAACAACACAATCAATAATCTTACATTTCATTTTTGGTTGTTGGTGCTGTGTTGAAAAATCGTCGCAGTCACTACACATTAAATAAACTATTGTCTTTGAGAGATGACCTTATAGATGTTTATAAAATCACCAGGGGCATGGATTTGGTAATTACGAATGGTCGTTTTCCTGGGGTAGGAGAGTCCAGAACGAGAGGGCATAGGTTTAAGGTGACTGGGGGAAGATATACAATGGACATAAGGGCAATATATTCACACAGAGCATTCTGTGTGTCTGGAAAGAGCTGCCAGAGGAAGTGGTGGAGTCTTGTATAATTACAATGTTTAAAAGTCATCCCGATGTGTATATGGAAATGAACGATTCAGAGGGATATGGCCGAAATACTGGTCAATGGGATTAAATTAGTTTAGGACATCTGGTTGGCACAGTTGAGTTGGACCAAAGGGTCTGTTTTCCTTATGTATATATCTATTACACTATGTCTGAATCCTTCTTTCTTTTCCTGTATAACTCCTTAGAGGGGCAGAATGGGCTCCTCCTGCCTCATTACAGTGTTACTGACTGGCTTAATGGGGTCTTCCTCTCCCTCTGTAACAGCCTCAAGGAGTGCAGTGAGGGAACAAATGAGATAGGAGCTCCAGACAGCTGCTCAGCTGTTCAGGATAATGACTGGTTTGTTGCGGCTGAAAACCTCTTTCTTGGCTATTGTCAATAAACACTGACTTCCCTGTCCACCAAGGTCGGTCATGGTCAGACTTTAATATCTTCAATAACCCAGTCTTCACTATTCCCTGGGGATGAGAATACCACAGACTGCACAACCTTAATAAGATAGGAACATCTTTATCTCAATCTTAAATGGGGGAACCTCTAGATTTAACAGTGTATGAACTGTTAAATCAGCAAGTCCCCCTCTTTTTTTTAGAAATGAGGGCACAACCAATAGGAAAGACATAGACCATTCAGCTCCTCAAACCTATGCCACATTCTCATTGACTCTGTTCAGTAAAGTATTTATCAAAGTCAGCCTCCACTGCTCTCTTAGGTAGATGTTTCTGATACTGTCCTATTCCAGGTTGTTTCTGCTGGAATAGCAGAAGGGGGGGGGGAGGCTGGGGAGAGTGAGGGTAGGAGTGGGTGGCCCTGCTGCAAGTGCTGGTATATGTGGGGAGAGAGGAAATCTGAGGTCCCCGGAGGGAGTCACTCCACAGTGTTGTATCCATGCTGTGATATTAATGTAGGGAGTGTAGTAAATGGATGGAGAGAGAAAGAGAGAGAGCGAGAGCTGCATGATGGAGCATGAGCCTTGTTTGGGGGTCGGTGCAATAACAGATATACGGTGAGTGTGAGGGAGCAGAGAGAATACAGTGACTCTTATCCTGAGAAAGCGGGGAACGTTGTTGATGTTTGTAATATATTGCTGGATATTTCCTCAGACTGAAGATACTGCACTGAGTTGGGTGATGAGCTCAGACTATGCTGGTGGTGTGGCCCCCTCTCAGAAGAGAATGCCCCCCCTCTGTACTAACGCATTCAACAGGACCTCCGTTCCCCTGCAGACAAACTGTGGTCTGCCATGCTCGGGGTAAACTGTGCAGTGCAACTCTCAACTGAGAAAGCTCAACTATGTGCCAAATGGCCTTTTAAAGATGGCACCAGTGCCAGGGATCACGGAATATCCAGGGACATCCGGGTGATGGTGAGTACCTCCAGCCATGATGGGTGGGAGAATCGGGCTGGCATTGAATGAGATGGAAACCATGGGGTGGGGTGGGTAGTTAATGAGCTGAGATCAATAAGATAACACCAGGAAACTAGCTCCGCCTCATGTAGACGATGTCTCTGTCACAAGTATTGAAAATAATATTGAGACAAATTATTGTTAGATTCAAGCCAATGAGTCGAACTCTGTGCTGACCGTACTCCCAGTTACAAAGCTGCAGAATAAATGCTCATCGAAAACTCTCCATCATCTGACCTCACACCAATATTCCATTCAACTATCATTCCTGGAAACACTGGCTTATGTCACACGAAACTTTTGAAAAGTCAACAGTTCAGCATTTTGGAACCTGTGATCACATCCTTCCATGACATTGTCTCTCAATCTTGTCCTTTCTGTCTTTACCCCAATCCCCTCCCATTTAGGGATATTTAAACTGATTCCCTGGCCATCTCTCTCTGGCAGTGATGTTCACAGCCAACGCACCCCTTATCATGGCACAGTGTAGATATGGAGTTTCACATTTTATCACTTACAGCATGGGCTGCAAGTGTCCCTACACTGGGCAGAGATCTAACACATTTCTCTGAGAAATGTACTGGGGTGGTGGACATAGTTTAACACCCTGGTCACGTATCTCATCTGGGTTTGTAGCTCAGTGCACTGCTGAGGTCTGCACAGTGTTCCACTCTGGACCGATTGTAGGGCGGTCTTCAGCAGTACACTAGCTTGGTCTGCACAGTGCTCAATGCTCAACAGATGTCTCCTCTGGGTGTATGGTGTCTTGGCTGGTTCTGTGAGGTGGATTGAGAATGTGATATAATTAATCATGTCAGTTGATATGGCAATGCCTTTATTTTTGTTCCCATTCACGTGATTGGACCCTACAAATTCTGACTCCTCTGGCTAGTCACATTCTTCGGTCTATCTCCATAGTTCGCCAACTTGTCGTCCCATGAGTAATTGTGTCCAGTTTTAATGTGAATAACTGTTCTGTTATTTCCCTGGCCTTTGGCTTTGCTCGTCTTGGAGAATCGGGATTCAGCGCGTTAAACCTCAGTAAGGTCACTCCTCAGACTCAACAGTGCAGGGAATATAGCCCCTGCCATTCATACTCTCCGTGTAGTTCAACATCACCCACCCCGCCCGCACCCCCCCCCAACACCGTGAACATACTTGTAAATCATGTCTGCACCATTTCAAATATGACAACATCTTTCCTACAGCAGTGAGAACACAATTAAAGGCAGCATTACAGAAGTGGCTGGATCAAGTGTATAGATGAAAGTGAGTGTTGAAGATGCTGGAGATTCAAGTCGAGAGTGTGGTGGTGGAGAAGCACAGCAAGTCAGACAGCATCCGAGGAGCAGAAGAATCGATGTTTCAGGCCAAAGCCCGATTACTGATGAAGAGATTTTGCCCGAAACGCCGAATTTTCTTGCTCCTCGAATGCCACCTGACCTGCTTTGCTTTTCCAGTACCACACTCTCAACTTTGATCTCCAGCATCTGCCATCCTCATTTTCTCACTTGAGTTAATGTATCCAGAAATTTCCCTACCAGGCATCTTATGCAGCTGGTCTGTTATTTTATTCCTGTCTCCTTTATAAACAGAGTGGAACATATGCAGCCCTGCAGTGTTCTGGCAATACTCCCACATACAAGGAAAACACTTATTTAAAAATAAAAGATTTGTAGTCCATCTGTCAGTAACCCTCATCCATTCCATTCAGACTGAGTAAATATCCCTCTTTATTGTGATATGAAATGTTATGTAACACATGGGTTAACTGAGCCTGTTGGTTCAATGACTGTGATTAATATCAGTATCCATGTTTTGCAATTATATCAGTGGAAGATTTCCATCTTCCAATGACAAGTGAGCTCCATTCAATGTGTTATGCAATAGTATGTGTGGGAACATCACCGACAGTACTAGCAGGGATCAGCAGCTCTAGAGAGAGGTGGAGGAGAGATCATAATCTGAGAATATTAGACTGGAATGTTCCAAAAATGAATCAGAATCTGAGAACAATAGACTGGAATGTTACAACAATGGACATTATGTCTGGTCACTTTCTACATATTATGATGGGTTGCCATTATATTCAGGGATCTATTATCCTCTTCACATTATTCAATATTTTTATTATCCTCTCCTGTATATCGTTTGTGTCACTGGTAAGTCTCACCGTCCAGATATTTTTTCTATAAACCAGTTACTGTATTACTGTTCTTGCATATCGTGTTCACTTCTTGCCACTATTATTGTTCATATTTAAACTCTGAATATAGATATTCATTCTGCAGGCCACTACGAACTGCACCAAGGAACATGTAGGTGGTGTTTGACACAGATGAATCACAAGTTTGGTGATCACTTTGGCCATGAGGTGATTCCTGACAACATACCCTGACCATTATTAACTTTAACTACTCACTGCTCCAGAATGTACTTCACTGACTTAACACATCTGCTGTTTAATTTTGAGCTGTGAAATACAGATTTAATGATGCCAACAATCTGCTGCTGACACTGTCAGGTTAGAACCTGCAGAAACAAATCTGATTCGAACTCACACCAAAATCCCATCCATCTGCCATTCCTGTGTATGCTGATCTATATCGCCATTGAGTCTAGCAAAGCCTTTTGTTAATTTTTCTTATGCATTTTAACTCATCTGTCCATGAAAGATCCCTCAGTCTCTCTGTGTCGATTATCCAAATCCGTGATTGTTGTTCACATTTTTTAACCTGGTTTGCAATGAGTTTTCGCATTCATTCACCACACACACACACACACACACACACACACACACACACACACACACACACACACACACACACACACACACACACACACACACACACACACACACACACACACACACACACACACATACTAGTCCAATGTAGTAGAAATCCTGCCCTTATAGGTAATAATCTGGTGTATGCATCATTCCCATATGATATATAAGTTTTGCAATATTCTCTACTCTGGGCAGATAGTGCAGTTTACTGAGCAACACACTAGCATGGTCTGCACAGCTCTCCATGCTGGGCTGTCATCTTGTCCCAGTTTATGTTGTTTGTGGTGTTCTGTGAAGCAGATTCAGAATTTGATGTAACGAACCATTTCAGCTGATCTGACAACCGCTTTATTCAATGTTCTCATTTTTGCAATTTTACTCTCGAAAGCTCCATTCCTCCAGTACGATCCACTGCCCTGGGTTTTTCTCCATATTTCCACAACATGTTCGCAGTCAACTAACTGTCTGTTTCTGTCTTTAATGTGAAGCTCTCTGTCCCTGTCTACCTTCCGTGGCCTTGGTTTTTGATTCCATGGAACATCGAGTTTGTGGACCTCAGAAAAAATGAAATGATTTGTTGTTCACTTCCCAGTGTGTCCCATGTGGTTCTCCTTGGACAGGGGTGTGTGTGCTGAGCACTTGTTCACTTCCCAATGTGTCCCATGTGGTGGTCCATGGACAGGGTGGTGTGTATCAGGCTGTTGTTTACTTCCCAGTGTGTCCCATGTGGTGCTCCATGAACAGGGAGTGTGTTTCAGATTGTTGTTGACGTCTCATTGTGGCCCACGTGGTGCTCCGTGGACAGGGGTTTATGGGTTAAGCTGTTGTTCACTTCCTGATGTATCCAATGTAGTGCTCCATGTTGGACAGTGTGTTTCAGCAGCTTTGACTCACGTCTTTGAAACTTGGTCTGTACCTGGCCAATGATCGCCTGTGTTTGTTTCTCTCAGCTTGATAGCATGGTTTTTAAAAAGAAGAAGCCCCTTGAGCACTATTGCAAAGCACCTGGTATCTAAAATCTCTGACAATGCTCTCATTGGAAAGAACTTTATTTGCTCATTTTCTTTAAAGAGAGATCTTAAATACTGAACTGCCTGCTGACTCAAGTAAATAACTTCGGAGGCTTTTAGGTTTTTATTTATATAAACAGTGGTAACAATGTCCAGCACGCACAGACCAGGCTTTTCAGTCTTTATGAGCTCTGGTAGTCAACAGATGCTTGGGGTCAGAAAAGGGTTGGATGTTTCAGTAAATTGTCCCTAGCTGCTATTCTCTCTGAAATCTGCCTTGATGCTGATTCCTCCTCGATTGGAGAACTGTATGCAAAACTGAATGGCCTTGAATGTCTCTTTTTGCCAAGGAATGAGTTCATGGGATGTTAGTACATTGGAAAAGTTCATTAGTCGAAAGTACTGTATGTATTATTCTCTTAAGTTGCTTGCAGTTAAGTTATTCTAAATTCCTCTTCTTTTTAGTTGGATTTTTATTAGAATGTGTAAATAAATTGTGTTTTGCTTAAAGTTGAGTGGTTTGACCAGCCACATCACATCTTGAACACCCACTTCCTATCTACCTTTACTTTAAGACAAGGTTGGCGTCCAAGCTACCACCTTAAAATATTTTACAGCATTCTGGTCTGGTCCATAGCATGCTTGGGCCTCTTATCCAGTTCGAAATCCACAATTCCAAATGGGGTTCAGGATTTGGATCCCTACAGTGTGGAAGCAGGCCATTTGGCCTAACAAGTTTACACGAACCCACCGAAAAGTAAACGACCCAGACCCATTCCACTAGCCTATTACTCCATATTTACCCTGACTAATGCAACTAACCTACACATCCCTGAACAGTAAGGCCATTCTAAAATGGCCAATTCACCTAATCTGCAAATCTTTAGGCTGTGGGAGGAAAATGAAGCACCTGGAAGCAATCCACGTGGGACCGGGGAGAATGTGCACAGGGAGATTGTTGGGCTCAAAGGTGGCGTCTGGTAATTGTTGGTGCCTTTATTCCGAGTATTGAATTCGGTTTGTATGAACAGTGCTTTGTGTAGTAATGGTCCTTTCTGTTTCTAAGAGTTCTCTGGGTGTGGGAGTAGTTAAGTTCGGATTTTACGAAAGGTGAGAAGGGCAAAGTTGTTAGAATTGGCAGATAATCTGGAGTTGCGTTTGTGAGAAACGGAGAGATAATTACAGCAATAGCTTGGCATTTAAATTTTGATCGAAACACCATCAGAGTCTTTGGAAATGGCTAGAATTAAATTGCAGATGAGACAGCTTGAACACAAAAAGGAATTGAAAGAAAAGTAGAGGAAGAAGAAAGACAGAAAAAGAAAGAAGAAAATCAGAAAGCGAGAGAGTTTCAACTTCAAACGTTAGCAATTTGAGACGACAGGCAACTTAGCAGGGTGAAGATGAAGATAGACAGCAGGCTGGATGACAAGGATAGTGAGGATTAGCAACCCCAATGGGAGCCAAAGGCCTAATTTGTATCAGTTTCAATATAGCAAGACATTGTCGACATTTGATGAGAAGGATGTTGAATACTTTTTAATTTCATTTGAGAAAGTGGCTACACGAATGCAGTGGCCAGTGACTATGTGGATTTAGTTGATCTAAACAAAGCTGGTAGGTATAAGAAGTGAGGTATTTGCATCCCTATCGGAGGAGGTATCTGGGGAGTATGAGGAGCTGAAGAAAGTCATCTGAAGTGCATATGAACTTGTGCCAGAAGCCGACAGATCGTGTTTCAGGAATCTAAAATAGCGTCCCTGGTTAAATGTACATTGAGTTTGAAAGAATCAAACAAAGTAATTTTGAAAGGTGGATAAGGGTATTAAAAGCAGAGCAAATTTATGACACCCTTTAAGAGATTCTTACTTGGGAGTTCAGAAGTTCATTTCCTGAAGTCATGAGAAATCATGTGGAAGAGCAGAGAGTTAAAATGGCAAGATTAGAAGCTGAAATGGCTGATGATGATAAGTTGGTCCATAAATCAAAGTTTGACTTCTGTGAGGGATTGAAAAGAATGTGTGAGATCTTCTTAAATCATATACCTGTGAGGGTAAGGTTTACTGGCATAAGCCAGGAGTAGCAGGTAAAGGGGTTACAGCATTAAGAGGTACAGAGACATGTAAATCTTTTAAGTTCAGACATGAGGAGACATGCAATTGAGAACGACCATTGGAGACATGAAATTTGCTCCATTATGTAATGTGTGTTTGGAGTATCCAGTGAAACCATCAACAGAAACATTTCACAATTAGGAGGTAGGCCTTGAGCTTGGTGTTGCCGTTACAATATTTCAGCATTTAACTTGCCAACAACATGACTGAGCCAAATTTATATCCTGATCATAACATCTATAAGTTTTTAGAGAAATTTAGGGAGACACGGTTGCTCAGTGGTTAGCAATGCTGCCTCACAGCCCTCGGGTCCCAGCTTCTATTCCAGCCTTGGGCGACTGTGTGGAAAACTCCCTGTGTCTGTGTGGGTTTCCTCCCTCAATCCAAATATGTGCAGGTTAGGTGAACTGGCCATGTAAACATTTTCATAGTGTTAATTCAATGAGTCAGAGGGAAATGGGTTTGGGTGGGTTACTCTTCGGACGATTGATATAGACAGGTTGGGCCGAAGGGCCTGTTTCCACACTGTAGCTAACCTGATCTAATCAAATGCTTCCAATCTGTTCAGATAGAGTTTGCTATTGTGAGCATTCAGTTTGGAAGTTATACAGATGATAGGACGAGAAACTCTGCTGCCAACTTGTCGAGACTTGGACGAAAAAAGACAGAGGAGTTCTGAGGCCGGAGTAAACTGACTGAAATAGAATGGGGCTGTGAAAGTTTGCATGCTTAGTGTCAATACAATATGTATGTATTGTATTCTACTAATAGAGAAAGAATAACTCTATGGATCAGACGAGACCCTTGTAAAATATTTTAAGAAAGTTCCTTCAACACCAACCTTTCCTTATTTTAACCGTAGATATGAAGTGTGAAGCAAAATATAATCTATTCAAGCGCTTTAGTTAAAACACAATCAAAGAAAAGAACAATTAGTAGATTCACCAAGTTTAAGTGCATTTAAGTCGTCATTGGACAGGCATATGGACGTACATGGAATAGTGTAGGTGGGATGGGTTTCAGCTTAGTGTGACAGGGCGGCGCAACATCGAGGGCCAAAGGGCCTGTACTGCGCTGTAATGTTCTATGTTACGTTAATAAGGGGCTTAAATGAAGCTACCGTTGTATATTGATGGTTCATTTTATCAAAGCGAGATGTTTGACGATACTGTCACTTTAAAAAGATTACTATCTCTTGGAGTTTTTTGAAGATAGGTCTTAAAGGCAGAGATGCCGAACTGAAAACGGCTGAAGTAAATAACTGAGGAGGCCTTTAGGTTCTATTAAAACGGTGGGGACAGTGGAAGGACAACGCTCAGCTCTCCCAGACCAGGTTTACTCAGGTTGTTTTTAGCTGCAGCATTCAGAAGCTGCTCGGGGTGCCAGAAGGGTTGGAAGTTTCAATACACGATGCGGAGCTGCTATTCTCTTTGAGATCTCTTCTAATATTGTATCCTTCTGGATTGGAAAACTGCACGTATTTGAGTTTACCTTTGTGCCAAGCAGTGTGTACAAGAAGGTACGGTATCTATTGTTTGTGAATGTGTTCCAACATATACGTTACTCCAAATTGTTCTTTTCTTTGATTGCATTTTAAATAAAGCGTTTGAGTAGATTACATTTTACTTCACACTTCATATCTACAGTTAAAATAAGGAAAAGTTGGGGTTGAATGAACTTTCTTAAAATATTTTACAGGAGTCTAGTCTGATCCATAGCTCTCGTAGCTGAAGGGTTTATGACTGTCTCCTGTTATTGGAAAGTTTGTGGAGGTGCTGGGGATGGTTTGCTGGAGGTTGTGCTGTGAAATGCCTTAGACATTCAGAGAGACCTGAGGATTTGGTGACCCAACTCCTGGATGGAGCATGGGGACTTAGTTACAACCTCTGAGTCTGTAACATGAACAACAAATGGAGCAGAAGCTACAGAGAGGGGAAGCTCTGAAACCATAGAGTGAGTGTGTGTGTGGGGGCGGGGGGGTGGGGGTGGGAAGAGATCTGCTCTATCACCCCGGGTTTTCCAAGACCAGTTTCCCAAGCTACAATTAACCCAGGAGAAGAGTATGAGGAGATCCTGATTGAACAAGGAGCTGGTCACACAGCAGTGTTACCTCCTAAAACATGACCTGCAGCTTCACACCAGGGGGAGGACGTTGCTGCCAGTGGTTGTTAGGGTCACTGTTTCAGTCCACTTCCATGATCTGGAACCTTCCCGGCAGGACTGGGTGACATATCCATCATTTCCCAGTATGTAGACTTCAATGTCACCACTCAGAGACAGAGGATATATATGGTGGATGAGGTGAATACAATGTTTTCTCCCTCAGCAGGGAACTGCCGAGTGTATCCTTGTTTTCCCAGTAAAGCGGGATTCCCAATGATGTGCATGGCTCTGCGAGGCCCCATATCATTGAGGAGGTGGAAAGGAACTGAAGGACATCTCACTCCATGAATGTTACAGTGAGCCCATGCACAGGACATCATGTTGGTGAATACCACTGTCCTAGCAACAGCCGCAGCCTCTTCATTCAGAAGCAGTCAGACCATTCATTCATCATCGGTCTCCATGTAGAAAGAAATGAATACATCTTAAAGGCTGTTCCCTTGCTTCACGTATAAAACACTGTCCCCACTGCCAACCAACAACATCAAAATATCCGGTATGTACTGAGAGCAACTGGGCCCCTGGGAATGTCACGGAGCAGAACACCAGAGAGATGGAGCAAAACCTCCCATGTCTGAACTTCTCTGAGTGAACTCCCCAATACACAGTATTACTAAGCCCTGTAATCTTTCTCCATTTCAGTAACATACTCCCTTCCATTCTTCCTGTAAATGTAATGACAGGTCATATCATGTTATATTCCACCTGCCTCTATTGATAATTTAATGTCTTGCTTATCACGGGAATCACCAAACGTAGTTACAGTACATCTGTTCCATACTCCTGATCATTGTTATAGATTACAAATAGTTGAGGATCCTGCACTGGTCACTGTGACTCCACGTTCTGTCTAACTGATTAAGACTGATATATCCGGAGTGCGTGCTTCCTGTTTGATAACCATCCCTCTCTCTCTCTCTCCCCCCCCCCCCCCCCCACCCCCCCGGACTCCCCTCCGCATTCCATTCCTGTGTAACACATTCGAAGGGCTGAATAAGGACAAGGAACATCAGTCAGTAATCCAGTCGCTCCAGCCTGCTCCACCACTGAATACTATCATGGTTGCTGTTATCGCGGCCTCTATTCCACTTTCCTGCCGATCTCCATCCTGAAACTCTGGTCTGTTGTTGTAGATTGCTGCACATGATAAAATATCCACTGCATATCTACACTGTCAATTGCTTTAAGCATTTTACAGACCTTCTTTCATTATTATAAACATACGACTATAGACTGGAACTGCGCAATCTCTCTTCATAAGAAAAATTTCTCATCTCTGGAATCAATCTAATGAACCTCTTCTGAATTACCTCCAATGAAAATGCATCCTTCCACAAGTCAGGGCACCTAAACTGTCCTCCTGTTGCAGCCTCGCGAATGCCTTGCATAGCTACAGCAACATACCCTACTTTTCTACTGTATCATTTTACAAATAAAACTGAAGCTACGGCTTGCCTTTTCCAATACTTGCTGTAACTGCATGCAGATTTGCTGTGAAATGCACGTGAACACATAGACCCTCTGCACCTGAGCACTTTGAAGTTTCTCCCCATTTAGATAATATTTTGCCTTTCTATTTCGCTGGCCAAATTGAATAATCTCATAGTTATCCACTTTAATTTTCATTTCTAAGTGTTAGCCCATTCTCCCAAGCTATCCACATACATTGATTTTTAAACCTCTGACATCTTCATTCAGAAATAATTTCCCACCGATGTTAGTGTCATCTGAAAAATTGGTTATAGTATTTTCTATCCTGTCAACCGAGTAAAAATGATGACAAATAGTTAAGGCGTGAGAGCTGAAATCTGTGGCACCTCACAAGGTACATTTGTCAAAAGAAAATCCCACATTTATTCCATCTGACTGCATTTTGTTGGTTCACCAATCCTCCATCAATGCTAATAAATTACTCCTAAACCCATGTTGTTTGCTCTTACTGCTTACTGTTTGGAGAAGCGTCATATCCAATGCCTTCTGGAAGAGCAGATATGTTCCATCTCCAGGATTCCCACGATCCACCTTGTTCGTGACATCTTTAAATAACTCAAGCAAACAATTCCAACACGATTTAGCTTTCGTTAAACACGATTTAGTTTTCCTAAAACCATGTTGACTCTGTTGGATTGTGCTTTAACTTTGCCAATGTCCTGAACAATGGATTCTAACAATTTTCCTTAAATTACTATAGTTCATCGTTACACTTTAGTCCCTAATGTATACAGTTATTACAAGTTCTTCCCTTTCGAAAACCTTTACGTTTTCTTTGAATTCCTGTTTCATGGACACAAGTCTTTAAGAGGTCAACTCCAATTGTTGAGTAAGAGCCATGTGTGGCTGACTGGATACTTCATCCTGCTGATGTACACAATCGATGGGCTGACGTCTTTCTGGTGTTCCCATGTTGTCGTCTCCAAGGCCAGTCTGACCTCGTCCTGTTGATGCGTCAGAGGGTTGGGGGATTATGGAATCTTCCTGTTGCTGTGTCTGTTGCTTGTGAGATTTTCTCCAGATCTCCCGTTATGTTGGTAGAGTAGGCAAGGACAAAGAACTTTCAACAATGCTGTGTATTCCCCCAGACAGCTGAGACTGCTCTAACCTGGCTGGGAACCTTGCAGCAGTCTGGTGAAGCGTTGCTGCTGCTGCAAAGGATCTTAGTGAGATCACATCTGCAGTAGTGTGTACAGATTTAAATAACAGGCTGGAGAAACTGAACAGTCTCCTCATGCACCCCTGAGATAGGACCGACGGAGTGATTGGTCTTGTCCTGTTCTCTTACAACTGACACGTGTCTGGATTACCTCCGCCTTTCTCATGAAAATGTCTCCGATAGATTGTATCCTTATCCCATTCAGGCTCAGTTGGGCTGAATGGCCTCCTGTTATCCCAGCATAACAATCGCGTGTCACTGTGTGGCCTCTTCCAGCTCCTGTGTAGCAGAATTGACAGGGCTGAATGGATTGATCTTGTTGCTGTGTAATAGGATACGAGTCCTTTATGGTCTGCTCTGGGTCCAGTGTTATAGGCTTGAGGGGCTGATTGGCCTCCGCCTGTAACTGCATATCAGACTCCAAGGGATGAACAGCCTGGTCCTGTTCTGGTGTAACAGTGTTGAAGGCCTGAATATCCTTCTGTTGTCTCTGCGTAACAGGCTGGAGAATGACATGGATTTCTCCATTATGTGTGTATTTGGTTTCTGTGGCTGATTCCTTCTGTTCATCTATGTTGAAATAAGATCATCTTTCATTCTTGTAAAGTCCAATATATATTGGATTAACCTGAACATGCTTTCCTTACAAACTAACAACTCCATGACACGAATCAGTTGAGGGAAGCATTTCTGAGCTGCTTCTAATGCAACAATATATTTTCCTCAGTGAGGAGATTAAATCTTTACACGCTACTGACGATGTGATCTCACTAAGATCCTTTGCAGCAGCAGCAACGCTTCACCAGACTGCTGTAAGGTCCCCACCCAGGTTAGAGCAGTCTCATCTGTCTGGGGAATGCACAGCATTGTTGAAAGTTAATTGTCCTCCTCTACTCTACCAACGTAACGGGAGATCTGGAGAAAATCTCACAATAAAGCTTGAGAAGAGCATAAATGATGTGGCGAGATGACCTCTACCATTAATCTCCCTAGAACCCACTTCCCTGATATTTCACTGAATCATATAAGGTGGAGCTCAGAAACAGCAATGAGAAGCAAACATTGATGGGAGTTATCTATCAAAGTGAAAGCTGAAATACAAATGTTGGGCATGTTATAAAACAGAATACGGTATATACACGTTTGTGAGTACACAGCAATAATGTACTGTTTAAATTATATCTAAACTATGTTAACACAACTGAATGCTAATGGTGGGAAAAATGGATTTCATGAGCATGCGTGAGATGGCTTGCATTGACATTATTTCGAGCACCGAGGTTGAGAACAGGTTATTTAGGAATTGGTTTTGGATGATCAGAAGAGCTCATTGAAAACTTTGCTGTAAAGGATCTTTTCGGAACAGTGACCGCAACTTTTTATTTGAGATTAGATTCGCACCAAAATGTCCAACAAACCCTCCAAAGAGTAACCCACCCAGACCGGTTTCCCTCTGATTAATGCACCTACTACTATGGGTAGTTTAATATGGCCAACTCACTTAACTTTCACATCTTGTGGGAGGAAACCAGATCACCCAGAGGGAACCCAGGCAGACACGGGGAGAATGTGCAAACACCACACAGACAATTGCTCAGGCTGGAATCAAATAGTGGTCCCTGTTGTTGTGAGGCAGCAGTGCTCGACAATGAACCATGGGGCTGCCTCTACTGGTTATCGGATGTTTGTGTACTTAACAGCTTTTGTTTTATTTGAAGTAACCGTTATGAATCTGAGTCATGTGAGCCATGAAGGTGCGAGGAGAAAGTGGAGACTACAGATACAAGAGATAAGAGTCGAAGAGTGTGGTGCTGGAAAAGCACAGCTGGTCAGCCAGCATATTAGTAGTATGAGAATCGACGTTTCTGGCATGAGCCCTTCATCAGGAATGAGGCTTGTGGGCCAAGGGAGCTGAGAGATAAATGTGAAGGGGGTGTGGCGGGCGGATGTAGCCTGGAATATGATCGGTAAATGAAGGTGTTGTTGAAAGTGATAGATGATGAAGGGAGACAGAACGCCTCATCCATTCAACCCGATGTGGTCTCCTCAACATTGCCGAGACAGGACATCCACTTGTGGATCATTTCAGAGACCATCTCTGGTACAGCCACACTGACCAACTTCACCACCTTGTAGCTGAACACTTTAACTCTCCCTCGCACTCCACCAAGGACATACATATCCTGGGCCTCCTCCTTCACCAAACCCTAACCACCTGAAGCATGGAGGAAGAACGCCTTATCGTCCGCCATGAAAACTTCGAACAACAGGGGATCAATATGGATTTCCCCATATCCCCATCTCCCAGTTTATCCCAGTCCAAACTTCCAACTCGGCACTGCCCGCTTGAATATTCCTATGTGTCCATCTTCCTTCCCACCTATCCACTCCTCCTTCCTCTCTGACCTATCACTTGCACCCCCCCCCCCATCTATCTATTAGATCAAAGGAAGCAGCTTAGAAAAATGCCAAGTGTTGTAGTAAGCCAGTGGATTCAGAGAAATGTAGCACCCAGCAAAGCAGGACCAAGAAACTGAGAAAAAAAATGAAAAAGAGAAAAAACATGCAAACAAAAAGAAAACAACATAAAAACTGCTATGAAGCTTCTATCAATGTATGAAACAAAAATGAAAGCGAGATCAAATGTGGAACAGTGAGTTTGCGGACAGGATAATTTATTGGAGAGAACAGAGACATTACAAGGAAAATAAACAATTCTTTGTGTCTGTCTTCATGGAAGAATATCCAAAACTTCTCCCAGAAATACGAAGTGATCATGGGACTTGTGTAAGTAAAGTCTAAGATCATTCATATCAGTGATGATGTAGTATTTGAAAAGACAGCTACATTGAGTGTTAATTAATCTGACAGACCAGATTTACTTCATACAAACATTTCAGTGGAAGCAGCAATAGTCATATTGGTTACATTACAGATGTTCACGTTATTTTCCGACAGATTCCCGAAAGGCAGGTAGCCAATCGGGATAAAATGCTACTAGATATAGAGAAGGCAATGGCAAAACTGGGGAGTGTGCTAACACATCGATGAAAGGAAATCCATAAGTGGCAAACATTTATTTGGAATAGTGTGAAGATGATTCTTGTAGACATAAGCGATGAGGAACCAATGGATAACGTATAGTTGGATATTCAGGAGGACTTTTTTTTAACAACCCTTACACTAAATTCATAAGAAAAGTTAAAGCAAAAGGTATTGGAAATGGGAAAGTAAAAACTAGGTTTACATTCATGTGAATATAATTGGAATATAGAAGATGTCGTCCACCCGTTGCATAGCGTGTTGCTGAGACAAAACTGAGAATATTGTGAACTGCTGTGGAGTCTCCAGCTAAGGAAGAATATACTGAGTACAGAGGAACTGCAAAAGGCATTCTGCAGGTTAATCCCTAAGATGGCACTATTGTCTGATTGGGAAACTCAGCCTGTGATCTCGAATTTCAAATAATGAGAGGTGATCGTAATGAATCATAGAAACTTAGAAACATAGAAGGGGCTGAATAACAGAGGGACATGGAGAAGTGCACGCAGGCGCGCTGAGGGAGAATCCCATGATATTCTACACGGACAAGTAGAACAGGATAATCAGTGAACATTTAGTGTACATCAGAAACCAAGGGGGCAATCTGTGTGTGAAGCTGGAGAACATTGAGAGATTGTGACATGAGAGCTTCACATCTGTTTTACTCGGGAGAAGGAGGAGGCAGCTACAGACTTCGAGAAGGTGGATGGGGAAGCTCTTGAACAGATTGATGTAAAATGCGGGCAGGGATTTGAGGCTTTGTCTGGTATAAAATTGTATTGATTGCCAGGTCTGAATGAATTGTATCGCAGACTGCTGTTGGAGGCAAGGGAAGAAAGACCCTGACTGAAAATTGTTATTAGAATCTGACCATAGGGGAGGTGCCAGAGATCTGGAGAAGAGCTAATATGATTCCACTTCACAGTAAGGGTGGGAAGATAAACCTGGGAACTATAGACAAGCAAGTATTGGATCACTGTCAAGGAAATTACTGGAAAGATAGGGATGGAGAAAATAGAACTCCAATCAGAGTGGCAAGGCTTTATCGGGGATAATCTTCATGACTTTATCAGAGGGACGTCACACCTAACGAATTTGAATTAGTTCGAGGAGGTCGCTTATTTAGTTTTGCAGTAAGACCTTTGACAAAGCATGGGAAAGTGAAAAATAAAGTAAGATCGTATGGAAGCAAGGATAACTTGACAAGTTACAACGAAAATTTTCTTAGTAGCAGGAGACAGAGGGTGGCAGGAGAAGGATGTTTGTGTGAAGGGAAACCAGTGTCCCCTGGTGTATCACAGGGATCAGTGCTGTGTCCCTTATTATTTGTGGTATTCATAAATGGTGCAGATGTGAATGGAGAGGGGTGGGTGGAGGGGGCAGGGATGGAAGTTATGATAATTAAGTTTGTGTTTGCCTGGTTGGTTGGTAGTGAGGAGGAAGGTCTTATGTTACGGGAATATACAGATGGAATGGTCAGATGGGCAGATCAATTGCGGATGGAATGTAACTCTGATAAATATGATGTGGTGCACTTGGCTATAGCATTTATTAATCGGGACGTAGATTATAAGAGCTGTACAGGGCTTTGGTTAGGCCAGGATGGAGTACTGTGTGTCTTTCTGGGAGCCACATTACAAGAAATACATAAGGGTCCAGGAGGGTGTGAGAGGATATTTTCCAGGATGTTACCTGGGATGGATCATATGAGCTATGGAGAGAGGCTGAATAAGCTCCTGTTGTTTACTTTGGAGCAGAGATGCTGAGGGGGATATGATTCAGGATAAGATTACGAGGAGCATGGTCAGGGTAGATAGACGGCAGCTGTTCCTTTTAGTCAGAGGGACAAGAACAAGGGGAATGACACTTTTAAAGCGAAGGTTTTGAGAGGATTTAAAGATTTTTTTAACCCAGAGGTTATTGGGATCTAGAATGTACTTCCCGAGAGGGCAGTTATCATGGGCAACCTCACAACCGTTAAAAATTGCGTGGACGATAATTGCAAGTGTCATAACATTCCTGACGATGGGCCTTGTGTATAAAAGTGGTACTAATATCGACCGTGCTGTATTTCTGACAGTAACGAATCTATTCTCCACTGAGTGAATGGCTGTGAAAGGTCAATTATTGAGCAGCTTAAGGCAGGAATTGATGAGTTTCTGAAGAGTATATTCACAAGGGTTATAAGAGTGAATTATAATAACTTGTTAAATCATGTCAATGAGTCAATGAGAGAAATATGAGAAAACAAGTGCAGTTTCCTTACAATATGTAACCATAGAATGGAGAATGGAGAACAGGAAAATGGCAGAACTATGAAACTGCTCCTTCAGCTCTGTCTTCACAGAACGTATTAACAATACCAGGAAAACCAAGTCTGGTGTGGGAAAAGGAGCTAGTACATGGATTGGCGAACAAAATAAGTAAATGGTTGAGGAGAAATTATTGGAAATGGCATTAATGGTCATAGACAACGCTAACATAGATTTATGAAATGGGAATTCTGTTTGACAAACAGACTGGGAGACAAATGAAAGAGAAGCAATAGATGTCACATATTTGGATTTTCAAAAACATTTTGGTAAAGCTCCAAGACTCGCTTGCAAAATTAAATCGGAGTGAATTTGGGCGAATATATGGACATGTTTTTAGAATGTGGCAGCTGGCATGAAACAGTGAATAGAAATAAACAGACTCGTCATGCAAGAGCCTGACATTGTCTGCAAGGTTTGAATCCTGAGTATGTGGTGAGACAGTAGGATACAAAGGGAAGGGAATTGCTCAGGGAGTCCTCTACACTGACTATGTACCCCATGAAGTCTCATGGCGTTAGTTTGCACATGGGAAAGGAAACCTCCTGCTGATTACCATGTGCCAACCTCTCTCAACCGATGAATCAGTATTCCCCATGCTGACCAACACTTGAAGGAAGCACTGAGGGTGGCAAGGATGCAAGATGTACTCTGGGTAGAGGATTTCACTGTCCACCACCAAGAATAGCTTGGCTGCAGCATTACTGATCGAGCTGGTCTGATCCTAAAGGATATAACGACTAGACTGGGTCCACGGCAAGTGGAGAAGGAAGCAACAAGAGGAAAAGAACATACTTGATCATACCCTTACTAATCAACCAGTTGCTGAAATGTATGCCCATGCCAGTATCTGTTGGCGTCCAACCTTCACATTGAGAATAACCTCCATCATATTGGGTGGTACTACCACCGTGCTAAATATCAAAAAGATCTAGCAGTTCAAGTCTGGGTTTCCATAAGGTGCTGTGGGTCAGAAATAGCAGCAGAATTGTACTCTAGTGCAAACTTATGGCCTGGCATATCCCCCTTGCAACAATTACCATCAAGCCAGAAGATTATTTCTTGGTTCAATGAAGTGTGCAGGAGGGCAGGAGCAGCACCAGGCATACCTGAAAATGCGGTGTCAGCCTGGTGAAGCCACCAAACAGGACAACGTGTGTGCCAAACAGCATAATCACTAAGTGATACAGCTTATTGATCCCCCAAACAATGGTTCAGATCTTAGCTCTGCAGTCCTTCCACTTCTAGTTGAGAATAGTTATGGACAATTAAACAAGTCGTTGGAGGAGGAGGTTCCACAAGTATCCCCATTCTTAATGATGGAAGAGCCCAGTACTTCAGTGTAAAAGATAAGGTTGATACATTCGCAACAATCTTCAGTCAGAAATGCTGAGTGGATGATCCATCTCAGCCTCCTCCAGTGGTCCTCAGCAATTCAGTTACCAGTCATCAGCCAATTCGATTCAGTCCATGCGATATCCAGAAACGGTTGGAGACACTGGATCCTCCAAAGGGTACACATGCTGACACGGTTCTGGCAATATTACTGAAATCTTGTTCTCCAGAACTTTCCACTGCCCGAGCCAAGCTGTTCGAATACAGTTACAACAGCATTTACCCGATTATGTGGAAAATTACCTCAAGTATCCCCTATACATCGAAAGCAGAAGAAATCCAATCCAGCCAATTACCACCCTATCAGTCTACTCTCAGTCATCAGTAAAGTGTTGGAAGGTGTTAGTGCTTTCAAGCAGCACCTGCTCATCAATAACCTGGTCAATGACGCCACAGTTTGGATTCGACACGAACCACTCAGCTCCTGACTTCATTACCTTGGTTCAAACATGCACAAAAGAGCTGAATTCCAGAGGTGGGGTGAGAGTGACAGACGTTTAAAGGAAGGCTGCCTTGAACCAAGTGTGGCATCAAGGGGCTTTAGCAAAACTGGAACCAATGGGTTTCAGAGAATTACTCCCCACTGGTTAGAATCATACCTGATACGTAGGAATGTGTTGATGAAGGTCAGTCAAGTCAGCTCCAGTAGAAGTCTGTAGGTGTCCCTCGGGCAGTGGCCTCGGCTCAAACATCTTCAGTGCTGCTTCATCAACGACCTTCCTTCCATTATAAGGTCAGAAGTGTGATACAGTACTCTCCATTTGCCTGGATGAGTGCAGCCCCGACAACAATCCAGATGCTTAATACCATCCAGGAGAAAGCAGCAGGTTTGACTGTCAATTCATCCACAATGCACCACATTCAACGCTCCACCTCATTCAACGCTCAGCAGCAGCAGTTTCATACTATCTACAAGCTGCACTGAAATAATTCACCAAAGATCCTCAGACACCATCTTCCCAACTCACGATCACGTCTGTCTAGATGGACAAGGGCAGCAGATGTATGGGAACACCCTCAAGTTCCCCTCCGAGCCGTTCACCATCCTGAGTTGGATATATATCACCGTTCCTTTCCAGTCACTGGGTCAGAATCCTGGAATTCCCTCCCTAATAGTATTGTGGATGAACCATAGCAGGTGGACTACAGCAGTGCAACAAGGCAGCTCATCACCACCTTCTCAAGGGCCACCAGGGGCAGGCAACAAATCCTCGCCCAGCCAGTGACACCCAGATTCACGAAATAAATACATTTTTAAAGAACCTTTTTAATAGAGGAAGGTTGCTGATAACGCAGGGATTGATTCTTGGGCCTCAGCTGTTCACAATACCCATTACATATGCGAGAATCAGGTACAATCTATCCCAGCCTGTTGACAGCACTAAAGGCTGTGGGTTTGTGAGTGGGTAAGGAGGTTGTAAAAAAGCTCCAAGGTGACTGAGACAAGTGAAGTGAATGGGCAAATACGTGGCAGATGGAGAGCAAAGAGGGTAGAGGTGACAGTGTGTACTTTGGTGGGAACAATAGATTGGCAGCCTATCGTTTGACAAGGGATTGGCTGAAACCTGTTGATCTACAAAGTGGCGTATGCTCCTTTTTATTGTTTCCTTCCGCAAAAACCTCCGAGGTCCCTGCAGTAAAGTGAGTTCTGAAACCAGAAGTCAATACTGGGCACGGAATTGACACACACACCAGTGTACACATGACTCCCAAGTGGGGAGCTGTAACATTGAAAAGGATCTGGATCATCCTGTACACCAGTCACTGAAAATAATATTGCAGTAACAGAAAGCAGTTAGGAAGGTAAATGATGTGTTGACTTTCATTTCAGAAGGATTTGAGTCCAGGAGTAAGGGTGTCTCATTGCAGCTGCATAGGATTTTGATGAGACCCCATCTCGAACATTGTGCAGTATTGTGTGCAGTTTTGGTCTCTGTACCTGATAAGGACAAACCTGGCATTGAGGGAGAGCAACGAAGGATGACCAGACTGATCTCTGGGATGACAGACTTTTTGTGGGGGCAGAGTTTGGGGCGACTGGGCGTGTATTCCATGGGGCTTAGGAAAATGACTGGAGATCTCAGTGAAACATGTAAAACGTCTCCAAGGCGTGACAGATTGGAAGAGAGATGATAATTCCCCTGGCTGGGACGTCTAAAACAAGGTCCGACAGTATTATGTACAGGTAGGGTACTCTGCATTGAGTTGACAGTAAATGTTTGCACTCAGCTGGTGAACCTGGAAAATGTGATCGAATCTGGAAACCAAGAATATAAATAAGGATTTTGAAACACTAAAGGAATAAGGGAGAGCAGGAGTATTGTGTGGAAATAAAGGGCCAGCCATCATTATATTGAATTGGGTAGCAAATTCGATGGAGCAAAGGGACTACTGCACTTCCTATTTCATAGCTTCCCAAGGTTAATCACATTAACAGATATATTTATTATGTGGGATAAATGCATTGAGGAGATGTTTGAACATGAACTAGAATGGGGAAGGCGTAATGTATTGAATGACCTGCTCCATTCCCGAAGTTTCTGTGCCGTCTGTGGGAAAGCTCTGTGAATGTTGTCACAAATTCTCAGATGTTAGGAAGGAGATCTCTGCTGGGTCAACAGGACTGCGTTTCCATTTCCCTTTTTCTGGTACCGAGGCTGGGGCCGGGTGTTCTTCCAGTTTTATCCTTTAAGACCTCGGAGCAGTTTGATACAATAGAGTGTCTTGCTTGGCCGTTTCCGAGACGATTGAAGAGTTGATCACATCTCTGTGGTCACTTTTAGGCCAGACCAGGAAAGCACCGGAAATTCACTTCCTGGAAGTGCATTGGGGAAGGAGATCGATGTTTACAATCGACATTTGTTCAAGGTCAATGTTACTGACACCAAATGTTTACATCTCGATATTTTATTAATTGTTTTTAACTTCCACCATCTGCCAGAAATTTAACCTGGTCTGGATTAGCAATTGTTGTGGAGAAAATATAGAGAATCATCAGGCGACGCAGAGAGTTCTTCAAGAAGTAGGTTTTTATTTTCAAATAAAAATCCATGATACTGAGAAAGCAGATTCTCGAATGCCCCCGAATTCAGGGTTCGTGGATTTTTATATCTTTGTTTCATAATGTTTCTGCTAGCTTATCAGCATGTCCAATTATCTTAATCAAAGTACCTCACTCTAGCTACACAATAAACCAGTGATGTTAGTTCCCATTATCTCTTCAGTTGTACATTCTACATAATGTTATTCTAATGTCATGGTTAGATATCTATTGATAATTCTGCTACAGTCATCTTCAATTCCAGACTAACTTGTCATAATACATATTTTGCTATGCCATCTGTTACAATAGTCTCCTGCCTCAAGCTGACTCTACAAACTAGTAATTAGATATTTCATGCCATGTCCCAAATATTTATTGTCCCAATATTGTCATAATAATACGTAACAGAGAAACTTGCTTTTTTACTTGTGTTATCTCTAATCGCCATAGTGACCTTTCAGCCTTAACCTTACTCTGCTAATTGTTGAAAGAACATTCCACTATTCTTATTGCACCTAGCCTTCCAAACACCACAGATTGCAGTGGCCTTCATACTTTAACACTTCCCATGCTCTCACATTCTTAATATTCCATACAATCCAGTGATATTTCCACAACAGCACAATCTCCACATGGGGACCTATCGGAAACCACACTGAGCAGGTTATTTCTGTGTTGCTTGACAGCTCTGTCAAAAAGAACTCCCATCAATTTGTCTATCGTAATGGGACTGAGGGAGTAGTAATTGGTCAGACTGTAATTATTCCTCTCTTAGGAGACTGGACATAGTTGAGTAATTTTCCACAATGCCAGGGAGATGTCAGAGTTGGAGCTGGAATGAAACAGCTTCCCCAGGGACACGGCTTGTTGTACAGCACAGGTCTTCAGTCCCATTGCAGTAACAGGGTCAGGTCCCATTGCTTTTGTCGTATCTACTGTGTTCAGCTGTTTCTTCATGTCATTTGCAGCGAATCAAATTGTTTGAACACGGGCATCTGTGATTCTGTGGGCATCATGGCGAGAGTGAGGTAGATCGTGCAGTCAACACCTTTGGCTGAGGATGGTGCAGATAATGCATCCTGGTCTTTTACATTGATGTGCAGGGCTGTTCAATTATTTAGGATGGGAATATTTGCGAGGCGCTTTCCTCCAATCATTTGTTTAATCGTCCATCACCATTTTTGACTGAATGTGGCAGGACTGCGGAGCTTTGATCACATCTTTTGGTCGTGTGTGGTAGCTTTAATGGGTTAGCATCATGTTTAGGTTCACATAGTTCTAACCCTGACACGTTCACCCACACTCGTCACTGAACCATAGATTGTGTTGATGGTAATGGCAGACTGAGGAGCTTATCCCGGGCAAAATGTGACAGGCTGTGGTTGGATGCAGGTCGGCTTCTCCTGCTGCTGTGGTCTACAGCACTACATAAATACGCAGTTTTGAGCTGCAATACCTGCAATGCAATCCTGCTGTCTGTCCCTTAGTTCAAATCGAGACCCATTCACCCATCAGCCCTGTACACAGTGGCCTACTCTGATTTCTAATGTGGAAATACTTCCATTTTCATATTCTCATTCTGCTGAGTGTCTCTCCTCGGGTCATGCTCCCGATCTGGCACATTCTGCAAAACCAATTAACTGATTTTAATTCAATTGTTTAATTCATCTGAATCTTTTATTTTCCTTGAGGAATACCATCTTCTTTGTTTGAGTTGAATGTGTTTCCCTGTTTCTCTCCTTGACCATGATCTAGAGCTCTGTAGTGGCAGTGATGCCAGCCTTCTGTAATTTCAGTGTCAATGAATTCCCAATCATCTTCACCACATTGTATGTTTCCTCTTTTGGTTTGATGCTGTGCCTTACTTGCCTTATCACTCATGGCTGCGTTGTCCTCCCAAGAGTATGTTTAAACTCCTTTGGGATAAATTTCTGATATCCTCCGAATTTTCCACAGAAACTCCTGCTTTTGCTGCTCCGTGGTCTTCTCCGCTCGACTCCCCTTTCAATTAACTCTGGCCAGCTCCTCCCGAATGTCTTGGAGTTACTTTGCTCAATTATAATCGCATTACATCGAGAAGAGAGCAATTGATATAAACTGTAAGAAGATGTTTTAAGAGAAGGCACGTGAAGAATAATTGGTAAAGTCTTAATTCCCTACAAGGAGAGAAAGAGAGAGAGAGTATATAGATGAGGAAATGTGAAAATGAGAAAACTAGATTATTGAAAGAAGTCGATGTACATCCCTCAATGTTTTGGCAATTCCTGTGTGCTGTGGTCCTTTGTACAGTACATGTACAACAGAGTAATGTGATCAAATGCTAGGTCTGATGCCAGAATTTTTATCTCCAATAATATGACAGACACTAGCTTTGGAAAGAACCCAACAGGCCAATATATTTCAGTCTTGGTGGAAAGGGGATTAACTGAAATAAGTTGGACACCAGAAGCAAGAATTTATAACACACAACCTGATTAGAATGAGAGACAAGAGTAGAGAAATCCAGAAAGGCAGAGAACATTGAGAGATAGGGAACATATCAATTTAGATGAGGATCAAATAATGTTTTAATGTTTTCTAAATTATATACATCATATGCATCACTTTTCGTTAACTGTGTCTCCGTTGTTTATTTAGAATGCGTTGTGCACACATGAAAAATGTTACTTACCTGCACACACACATTTATTAAACAGTGTATATTAAATCATTTTTTTCCCGTGATTGAAATGGTCCTGTTGTCGTGTTACCAGGATACATGAACACCAACTGGCCACTGATATACATGATCCACTATCTCGATGTTCCATAATACAGAGAGAGAAGGGCACCACTTTGACTGGAACAACACATGCATATACTAAGACACGCAAGGACATTCTTAGAGGAATGGTATTCTAATCAGACGTCCATCAATACATACATCAATTCAAATCCTATCTACCTGGTGGGAAACCGGTGGGAAAATGCATTTAATTTTGTTAACTTGTGGGTGATTAAATTAAAAGTGAGAGAAATGGCTTTTAACATTACTAAAGAGGTTCCCAAATTGGCCAACGAAGTTTAGAAAGACAGAAGGACAATTTTTTAGAAATAGCAAATAGGTTGGAATTGGTTTTAAACAGGAACAAAAGGAAAGCTGAAACTGTAATGGAGATGGTCAAGCACTTTGGTGTGTCAGAGAAACAGGCAACTGCAGTACAGTTAGAAAAAACTTAAATTACAAATATGGCAACCGGAGTTAGAAGATGAAAAAATGGACGGAAACAGAGAGAGAACAAAGAGAAAGGGAAAGAGAGGAAAAAGAGAGAGAGAATTTGAAATTCAGAAGTTGGGAATTAGACAAGAATGTTAAATTTACAGAATAGAGATGAAGGGAGAACGTCGGGATGTATACCGGTATGTTAATACATTGCCATATTTCGGTGAGAAAAATGTCAAAATCTGTTTTTATTTCATTTGAAAAAAAATGGCTCAGTAGATGGTGTGTCCAGTGAACTTGTGGATAATGCTCCTTGAGACTAAGCGGGTGGGCACAGCTGGTGAGGTATGTGCAGTGCTGTCAGATGAAGGGTCAAGGGATTATGCAGATGCCAAACTGGCTATTTGGAGTAGTTATGCAGTGGTACATATATTCTGTTTATTGAAGAATAGAGACAGAGGTTCAGAAATATAGAGACGAAATCACGTCAGACTTATGTTGCAGTTGAAAGAGTTAACCATAGTTATTTTGATACATGGGTGCTGGCCTTAAAAATGGACAAGATCTGTGAGGCTTGAAGGGAGATTATTCTGCTGAAGGAGTTTAAAGACTCACTTCCAGAGATGGTAAGAATTCATGTGAATGAACAGGAAGTTCAAGAGGTGAGAAGTGCGGCAGAAATGGCAGGTAAATATGCATTGGTGCATGAGATGAAGTGTAGCTTCTGGGAGGATTTTCTTTTTTTATAGATATTTTTATTAGAAATTTAACGTTTTTACAAGTTTACAAAAATAAACAAAACTCTCAATTATAAACATTGATATTCAATAAAATCTTAAATATACAATAACCAAAATTTAACAAAAGAAAAATACCGAGAAAGAAATAAAAACAAAACTCAACTAACTACTAATCTAACCTACAACTAACCGAGTGTATGTTTAAGTCTCTTACAGTATTCAAACAAGAGAAGAGAGAAAAAAACAAAAAAAACCCGATAACACAGAAATTGGGTAGTGAGATCCATGCTCGGAATGTGTTAACATCAAATGTAACAAAACCCGTATTCGTGCGGGATTCCTCTCCTAAGAGGCCCCGGACCAGCCAGGTGCATAATCTCAATTAAATAAAAGCCCTTGTGAGGTTAGCCGAAATATCTGTATTTATGTAATTCAAGAAGGGCTGCCATATTTTATAAAATAATTCGGTCTTTCGTTGCTCCATATTTGTAAGGAAGTCAAGGGGAATATATTCCATAATTAATCTGTGCCAATTTGAAAATCCAGGGGGCCCTCAGACACCTAGTTTACCAAAATATGTTTCGTTGCACAGAAAGAGAGAATAGAAAATAGTTTCTTCCCGTACATGTCCAGGGAGGGAAAGTTCGAAAAGCTCAAAAGGAGAGATACAGTGTCCACTTTAATGTCTGTTCCTAACATTTTTGTCAGGGTACTTGCTACTTTAGTCCAGTATCTACGGATGTTATGACAGGTCCATAGGCAATGTACAAGAGTGCTCACCTCTATTGTACATTTGGGGCACATTGGAGATCCTCCTGCCTTAAATTTTGCCGATCGATCCGGTGCTATATGGGCCCTATGAAGTATCTTCAGCTGGATAACCTGAGTTCTGTTACAGATGGTGATTCTTCTGGTGTTTTCCCAAATGTCATTCCATGTTTCTATAGATATTTCTAGTCCCAAATCCTGATCCCATGTTTTAAGTGAATTGTCCATATCACCCGATATATCATCATGTAGTAAATTATAAATAGTACTGATGGAAGATACCCCCATTGGTCGTAGTACTCTGCATTGTCTATCTGGTTTATAAAGACTATCTAATAACGTGGGAGGATTTTCATCCGGTGAGGGATAGAAATTGGGAGAAGGTGAGATCATACACTACAAAGTGAACAGTAGAGCACACTGACAATAGGTTAGCACAGTTGAAAAAAGCAGCCCAAGGGGGTTGAAAGGAGGTGAAAGTCCTCAGGTGTTCTCACTATAAGGGAGTGGAACACATAAAATTACGGTGCTGATGGTTTAAGAAGGGCACTGGGTGGAAGGTGTTTTCACTGCAGTAAGCTGAGACACACCGTGCTGAGCATTGGAGGAAGACACTTTGGGACAAGATGTGGTAAAGGAGGCTAAACCAGTGGCATTAGTGAAACTGGTAAAGGAGACGCCAAGTGGTGCCGAGGAGCTGCAGCCAAGGCAGGGGCTAGGTATGGAGTGAATACCTGATCCCTGTAATGAATTTGCCTCTGTGGATAAAGGTTCCTCAGAAAAGTCCAGCGGCGGTGGGGGGTTTGGGGGTGGTGGTGGGGGTAAGGGGGAGGACAAGAAATTAAAATTTTCTGAGATGCTAGATCTGCTCAGTGTCTCATAGTTGCGAAGTGAGGCACCCGAAAAGCACAACATATCAGGCAGTATCTGAACAGCAGTTCAACGACATATCAGGCATAAACCCATCATCAGGAATATGGTGGGGGGAAAAGGGGGCTGAAAGATAAATAGGAGGGTCGGAGCTTGTCTGGTGGGAGGGTCACTGGAAAGGCTATAGGTAGATATATGTGGGAGTGATTATGATATGTCAGAGGGGAGGGTGGAGTGGGTAGGCGGGAAGGAAGATGGGCAATTCAGACAGTTCAAGAGGGCAGTGCTAAATTGAACAGTTGGAACTAGGGTGAGGTTGGGGGAGGGGAGATTTGGAAATTGGTGAAGTCGATGTCGATGCTGTATTGTTTGAGGGGTCCAGCTGTCCTACCACCTATCCAGTTCACCCTCCTCTCTGATCTATCACCACCACACCCCACCTGCATATACCTATCACTTTCGAAGCTACCTTCCACCCAGCTCTTCCCCACCCTCCTACTTATCTCTCAACCCCCTTCCCCCTCCGTTACCCCCCTCCCCCACTTTCCTGATGAAGGACTTGTGCCTGGAACGTCAACTCTCCTGCCTCCCGGATGCTGCCTGAGCTGCAGTACTTTTGAAGCCCCACAGTTTTCAACTCGTATCGCCAGCATCTGTAGTCCTCACTTTCTCTCAGCCCCTAATAGCAAGAGATGGAAGTATTTTCACTCTTTCTGATGTGTTACTCAAGAGTATGATAATTTGTGGAATGGGGACGGAAATTAAGAATGGGGACAGAAACATCAGGTTGGAGTGCCAAATCAAGATTGGGGAAGTAACAGTGAGAGTGAGTGACATACTGTCAGTTCCAGGAATACAGTTTGTTCTTAGGAGAGATTTAGCAGGATCCAAGTTGGGAGAGGCACCCCTTGTGCTGGAGAAGTCAAATGAAAACTAGGGAACTGAGGAGTTAAAAGAAACGTACCCATGAATTTTTCCACACTGTGTACTGACAAGATTCCACTGTCATAATTACAGCAGGAAGGAAAACTAAAGAAAAAGACAAAGGAGTTGATGCGCAGTTACCTGACACACTGTTTGATGTAATGGTGCAGGAAAATACCTGAACGTGGAGAGAAACGGAAGGTTAGTTCAGAAGGGAAATGGGCCGAAATGCACTAGATCATGTTAGATTACTTACAGTGTGGAAACAGGCCCTTCGGCCCAACAAGTCCTCACCAACCCGCCGAAGCGTAACCCACCCATACCCCTACATTACCCCTTACCTAACACTACGGGCAATTTAGCATGGCCAATTCACCTGACCCGCACATCTTTGGACTGTGGGAGGAAACCCACGCAGACAGAGGGAGAATGTGCAAACTCCACACAGACAGTCGCCTGAGTCGGGAATTGAACCCAGATTTCTGGCGCTGTGAGGCAGCAGTGCTAACCACTGTGCTACCGTGCCACCGTTACCGGGAGCATACTGTGTTATGGGTAGACACGAACTAACTGCAGGTGGTCACCTAGGTGTACAGACTTAGGCTAAGGTACGGAGCATTTCTATTGGCCTAGAATGCACAAGAACGTAGTTAATTTTGGTTTATGTCATACATGCCAAATGGTAGGTACGTCACAGGCAGTAATAAAACCAGCACCTTTGTTGCCAATTCCTGCATTCGAAGAATCTTTCACGTGGGTTATGATTAGTTGTATAGCTCCACTTTTCAAAATAAAAGTGAAAACCAATATTTTCGGACCATAATATATGTGTCTAACAGATTTCCATTGCGGAGTGTTCAGGCAAAACGGGATGTGGAGAGATTGGTAGCTTTCTTTACTCGCTGTTGCCTACCCAGAGAGAGTCAGTCAGACCAAGGGTCTCATTTTACCGCTCAGCTGTTTAAGGAAGTCATGGATAGCATAAGCATGCAGCACTTCAAATCAAGTGCGTCCTATCCTGAATCCCAGGGAGCATCGAAAAGTTAGCATCAGACACTGAAGCCCACGTTAACAGCATACTATCAAGATTGGCCAAATGATTGGGATAAAAGTGTCCCATTAAATTGCCTATCATCGAAGATGCCCCAAATAAATCTCCTCACTTTACTTCCTTTGAATTAATATTCATACTTGAAGTGGGAGGTCCTTTGAAATTTATTAAATATCAGTTGACAGGACCGAAGCCGGAGATCTCATACTTGGATTATGCATGTAAGGTGAGGGAGAGAATAAATGGAATAGGTGAGTTAGCTCAACAGCACCTGAAGAGGGCAAAGCATTGAGTGAAGCAGGTGGCAGGTGAAAACTCTGAAACTTTGACGATTTCCCATGGGGGTGACGTATTAGTATTGTCACCAGTGGTAGAAAATTTCTTCAAAGCCAGATTTGGTGGCCCCTTTCAAATTAAAAAAAAAGTGTTGTGTCAATTAAACTATCTGGTAAAGATACCAGATATGACAAAAACGTTATCGTGTATGCCATGTGAATGAATAATGCTCCAGCCACATTTAAGATTCAGGAACAGAGTTGTGGCCAGATGAACAAATGTTGTAGTTTATCTGTATGATGTAATGATCTTTAGCAAGTGATTGAAAGCTCACATGTTACAGTTGGCAGAGCATGTTGAACTATTACAAGAAGCAAATCTGGTTATAGACTTAAAGAAAACAGAATTCACGAAGGCAGAGGTGACGTTGTTGGGACATTACATTAGACATTGAAGGTTGATCCCATGGAACATAAAAACGAAGGGCTTTGAGGAATTTCCACGACTATCCTCGAAGAAAGAAGTGCTTCGATTTTTGGAACTGAGTAGATTCCACTGATGGATTTATTAAAAAAAGAACACAGAATAGTGGTGGACAGAACAATGCCAGGAGGTATTTGGGAATTATAAAGCAGGTTTAGTCACCGCACCAGTTTTAGCTTTACCGAATATTTTGAAACCCTTTGAAAATTGTGTCTGATGCTCGGGATAGAGGGGTCGGAGATGTATTGATGCAGAAAAATGATGATGGAATTGAATGGCCAATTGGCTACTTGTCGAAAAGTTCAATATCCACCAGAAATAAATACAACTTCGCCATTATTGAAAAAGAATGATCGAGTTTTGTACTTGCCTGACAGTATTTTAATGTTTACATGACAAACAAATTGTCGGAGACAGTTGTGGACAACAATGACAATTCTCTCATTTTCTGGGGGATATTTAAAAACCAAAATATGTGACTATTTCATTGCAGTCTTATGTTACCGACTTCAAACTTACAAAATGGGTATGCTGTGGGTCGTAAAAATGCTATAGCAGATGTGTTATCATGAATTTAAAGGAAGAGGTGTAGATAAAATTTGACTTATTCCAGTGTTATATATGTGTGCAGACTTAATATGCATGGTGTAACTGAGATTAATATCTATTTCATAAAAAAATGTGATTCAGAATTAGAGGAAAAGAAATGAAGCCACCTTTTCATTATGATGGTTAATTTTTTTTCTGAAGGAGGGAAGATGTAATGAAGCTGAAAGCATGTCCAGTCACTTTAAGACAGAACAGGTTTTGCTGAATAGAAAGTACAGCCACAGATGCCAGCTAAAGGTCAGGCTGTTCCAAATGTAACAATCAGCTGGGAAATGGATACCTGAGTTTTCGTTGCTATTTTGACAACAATTCAAATGCAATCAAGGAGTTTACATAACGGTTAGGAAACCAGAAACCAACGGAATTTGAATATTATTGTTTGGACACCTGGAAAGCATTCATATTATCAGAATTATTGTATTGTGGGAAGTATATAAACCCAGCATTTTGAACACTAGAGGGAGAGCCACTGCCCATCCAATAGCAGAGTAACTGCTGTCGAGCAGAAGTGCTAACTGACCATCTCAAAAACTCTCTATCAAAGATACATGGTCATGTCAAACCTACTTGCAGTAAAAACAAACATGACCCAGGGAGACGAGCAGCTGGAAGAGTGAACACAGCATGAAAGATAGAGACTGTGTGGTCTTGAGATTGTAATGTTTTATATGTGGGAGGTTGGAACAGCATATTTTTACAGAGTTGGAGTCAGATAGTAAGTAGTTATTTGTATTTGTGAATAGTTGTTGTTTAGTGTTCACTATTAAAGTTAAAAAAAAACCTAATTTGTTATTTTTGTTTAAGTAGTGGAATGTAGGAGATCTGTGTCTCTCTTGTTTTAACAGACTACGAGGTAAGGCGAATTTTTCTGGGTGTTTGGTTTTAATTAACAGAGGGGTTCGGCTCTATCTTGTAAATGTCCATCCAAGCTAACCCCATTTCCCTGCAGTTGGCCCATATCCTTCTAGTCCTTTCCTATTCACATATTTATCCAAATGCGTTTGAAATGTTGTTAATTTACCCCCCCTCAACTACATCTGCTGGCAGCTCATCCTTGCACCATCCCTCTGTGTAAAGAAATGGCCCTTCAGGTTTCCTTTTATTACTTCCCCTCTAACCTTAAACTGATCCCCTCTAGTCCTTGTTTCTCGACACCTTGGGAAAAAATTGAGAGCATTAAGCCTATCCATACCCCTCATGATCTTATACATTTCTACAAGTTCTCCCTCCTCCCCCCCCCCCCCACCCCAGTCTCTTACACGTTAAAGAAAAGGTCCTACCTTGTCCAACCTCTCCCTGTAACTCAGACCATTGGGTCCTGCAACGTCCTTGTAAATTTCTTCTGCACTCTTTCTAATTTAATAACATCCTCCCTATAACAAGTTGACAAAACTGAACACACTACTCCAAGTGCGGCCTTACCAAAGTCCTGTGTAACTGCAACATAAATTCCCAACTTCTATACTCAATGCCCTGATTGACGAAGGCCAGTGTGCCAAAAGCCTTCTTCACTGCCCTGCCTAACTATGACCCACTCTTACAGAACCGTGCACGTGAACGCCGAGGTCTCTCTGCCGATGGCAAACCTTAAGGCGCTCCCATTCATCATGAAACTCCTACCTTGATTTGAGTTTTCAAAATGCAAGACCTCACACTTCTATTTTAAATTCCATTTGCCATTTCTCGGCCCACTTCCCCACCTGATTAAAGTCCTGCTGCAATTTCTGATAAAGTTCCTCAGTGACCAGGATCCCACTTATTTTAATGTCATCTGCAAACATACTAATCATGCCTTGTACATTCTCAACCAAATCATAGATAACAAACAGCTATGGACCCAGCCTCCGGTCTGACAAGAATCCTTCCATTAAACCCCCTGTTTCCTACCATCAAGCCAACTGTGGATCCAATTGGCCAAATCCCATAGCATTCCACGTGGTGTAACAAACCAGAGCAGCCTGCCAGGTGAAACCTTATCAAAGGCCTGACTGAAATCCAAAGAGACTATTCCTGCTGCTTTACCCTCGTCAATTTTCTTGGTCACTTCATCAAAGAACTCTAACAAATTTGGGAAGCATGATCTCCCACTCAAAAGTCTATGCTGACTGCTCCGAATCAAACCCTGTGTGTGTAATGGGTGCAGTCAATGGCATGCTGTCCTTCATTGTAAGATGATTCGAGTACATAAGTAAAGCCATCTTCCTGCGGTTTTAGAGCCTTGCTGAGAGAGCATTTGGGGAACTGTGTACAGATTTGATCTCCTTACCACAGATACAGATGAGGATAGAGTGAAGAAGCTGAATGTTTAATCAGTAGAGCTGTGAATATGAATAAATGTGAGGAGTGGCAGTGATCACTTATTTACAAAGGAGACATTAGATTACTTACAGTGCGGAAACAGGCCCAACAAGTCCACACCCACCCGCCGAAGCGCGGCCCACCCACACCCCTACATTTACCCCCTTACCCAACACTATGGGCAATTTAGCATGGCCAATTCACCTGACCTGCACATCTTTGGACTGTGGGAGGAAACCGGAGCACCCGGAGGAAACCCACGCAGACACTGGGAGAACGTGCAAACTCCACACAGTCAGTCGCCTGAGGCAGGAACTGAACCTCTCTGGTGCTGTGAAGCAGCAGTGCAAACCACTGTGCCACCGTGCCGCCCATTGGTAGAGTGAAAAAAAACACACTTTAACCAGGGTTGATTGGTTTGATTTATTTTCACGTGTACAACAGTACAGGGAAAAACTTCATTTATGAGAGTGGAGGCAAATCATAGCAAGTATGGTCAGGCAGGTCAGAGGTTGAAAATAGACTTGGACAGAGTTAGGCATACAGGTTATACTGCACTAGACAAAATCAATCACGAAGAAGGTCCGCATTATTTGATGTTAGAGAGTCCATTCATCAGTCTAACGTGACTTTCCTAATAGTTTATATGCCTAACTTAACTCTCCTCACATTATTGTGCAGTCGGTGTGTTAACCCGTACTGAGTGTCATGTTGCTCACAATCCCCAACAGCAGCGACAATACCTTCGTTCCGAAACAGGTAGCCATTCCCACCATCTTCTGCCTTACATAGAGAAGGCCAATCAGTCTTCTCGGAGATGGAATATGCCTTGTTGAGACTTCACACAAGACATATGTCTTCTCTCGTCACCACTAGAAAATCACATTAAAGTCCCACGTGTGTATCATGAGCAATGGAGCCAAGAGGAACAAGGTGGAGCAGTCTGTCTGGGCAGCATCTGCTCCACTTGTTCATCATGTCACAGCATCTATTAGGATACAATTAGGACTGCCGATGCCAGAGATCAGAGTAGAGAGTGGTTTGCTGGAAAAGCGCAACAGGTCAGGCAGCATCCGAGAAGCAGGAAAATTGACGTTTCGGGAATAAGCCAGTCATCAGGAATCAGCATTACCACATTTTGTCCCTGTGTAAGTACATTGTAAGGGGAATGGCCTTCTTCTGTTCCTATAAGTGGCTCAAGGTGCTGAATCTCCTCCTCCTGTTCCTGTTTAAGTGACTCAAGGGGATGAATGACCTTATTCTGTTGCTGTGTAAGTGACTCCAGGGACTGAATGGTTTCTTCCTCATCCGATTGGACAGGGCCAAGGGCCTGATTGGGTTACCCCTGGTTCCTGTTAGACAGCTCGATGTGCTGACTAGTGTTAAGATGCTGCAGCTTTAAGAGGTTATTTTGTCATGGCTTCTTTGAAGAGAGAGATTGAATGACCGTTACCAAGCTGGCTAGTTAAGACCACTTGAGTAAACTGCGAGTGAGGCCTTGGGTTTATTTTAGATTACTTACAGTGTGGAAACAGGCCCTTCGGCCCAACAAGTCCACACCGACCCGCCAAAGCGCAACCCACCCATACCCCTACATATACCCCTTGCCTAACACTACAGGGAATTTAGCATGGCCAATTCACCTGACCCGCACATCTTTGGACTGTGGGAGGAAACCGGAGAACCCGGTGGAAACCCACGCAGACACGGGGACAACGTGCAAACTCCACACAGTCAGTCGCCTGAGGCAGGAATTGAACCCAGGTCCCTGGCGCTGTAAGGCAGCAGTGCTAACCACTGTGCCACTGTGCCGCCCCACCTGCAGCCTGAATGGCTGTGGCCAGCTCTCACACATTAGGATCTCTGGGTTTTGGTTTCTCAGTAACATCAGAAACTATTGGGGTCTCCACAGAGTTGGAAGCTTCAGTGACTATCTCCTGGCTGCTACACTCTTTGAATTTTCTCATGATGTTGTTTTTAATTCCTGGATTGGAGAAATGTTTGTGGCAATTTGTGTCTGAATATTCATTTACGCCAAGGGCTGTGTTTATGGGAGCTTCGTATATTGGAACAGTTCATTAGTAATAGTTCGTTGACCAATTATTCTGTTAACTTGGCCAATAGAATTACATTATTATAAATTCTCCTTTCTTTGGTTTCATTTTGTCTTTCGTGTTTAAGTCGATGGTGTTTTGCTTCACACCGAGTAGTTTGACCTGTCGCATTGCATCTGGAACAGACACTTTACATTTCCTTTAAAATAAGAAAACTTTAGAGTCTAGGTTACTGCCTTCAAATATTTTCAAGGGGCTCTGGTGTGGTCCATCACACGAGACTCCTTCTCTTCCTGAGTAATAGGCTGGAGGCACTGAATGGGCTGACCCTGTTCTTCTCCAAAGGTGTTAATGGGCTGAATGACTTCCTCATATTCCTGTGAAACCAGCGTGAGGTACTGAATGAACTCGTGTTTTACTGTGGCAATGTGCAGTGTCAGGCAGTGCTTTTACATGAGTGTCAAGGACACTTTAACAGCACAAGCCTGAATGGTGTCTGGGTCTTGCTGCACATGGGCACAGTCCAGTTCAGGAGCTGACGGGGGACAAATTATTCTGAACATTGTGGAATCCTCAGTGACTCTCCCCACTTCTGATCTTATGGTGAGGAGGTTGGGGGCGGGGAGACATTGATGAAGCAGCTGAAGATGTTTGTGAAGAGGAAGCTACCCTGAGGATCTCCACAGAGGTGACCCAGGACTGAGATGACGAACATCTTCCTTTGTGCCATGTTAGACTCCAAACACTGGAGATTTTACTCTGATTCCCATTAAGTTCAGTTTTGTTAAGCTCCTTGATGTCAACAGAAGTCAACCACTGCCTTGATATCAGGGCCAGTCATTTTTAGCTGAACCCTTGAGTCAACCTCTTTTGTCCATATCAATAAGCCATGATATAGGGGCAGCAAATGTTTTCTTCAAATAGGTGGGATTGAATGCCAGGATTTCTCTTCTCAAGCGTGTTGGGGGAGCTCGATGACAGAAATTATCTGAAGAGGAGGAAGATGGATACTGACCTGTCAGAGAGGTGAGGGCGATGAGGAATTGAGCATTAAAGAGGATTTCAGACCGAGCGCAGATCAGCCACGATCTTAGTGAAGGGCAAGGCAGGCTTGGGGAGTGAACGACCTGCCCCTGTTTCTGATGTTCTCACATTCTGTTATTGGAAAGTTAGTGGGTGTTATTTTCATGAAAGTTCTGTTATTGAATGTTGCCATCAGGGAGACCAGAGGATTTTGTGAGCCATCTTTGGGTGAGGTATGTGGGCTGTATTCAGTGAATTTTGGTCTACAATATAAACAACAAATGGAGCACAAGTTGCAGAGAGGGGAAGTTCTGTAAAGAGAGATGAGGGTCCTCTTTCATACCCAGCCTGGATTTTACAATTACATTTCTCAAATCACCTCAAAACGTGTGGGACAGTCTTGAAGGGCCGAATTGTCTCCTCTGTTTCTGTGCACCAGGTTATAGCAGTAAGTAGCTTCCAACTGTTCCTGTCTATCAGGTATGAGGGGCTGAATGGAATACAGAAACATGGGACTGAGTAGCAGGAGTGGGTCATTAGATTCTTTGAGCCTTCTCCACCAGACACTAAAATTATGGCTGAGCAGGTTGGGGTCTCAGCAGCACTTTCCTCTCTGTATCCCATTATCCATGACTCAATTCTCTGTCAAATATTTAGTAATGCAGCATTCAATCAATGTGAACATAGAGGCACGATAAACTTCCAGTGAAGAGGATTCCCACTTGAAAGGTCCATTCAGAATTATTCATCATCCCTCTCTTCATCATCCCTCTTACAGAATCAAAGAGTCATGCAAAATGGAAACAGACCCGTTAGTCGATCTGTTCACTCCGATCAGATAGCTAATCTGATTTAGTCCCATTTGCCAGTATTTGGCCAATATCCCTCCTCTTTCAAATACTTTTTAAATGTGCTAATGTAACCGCCCTCAGCACTTCCTCTAACAGCACTTTCTGTACACACACCATACTCTGTGTGCCAAATTTATCTTCAGATCCCTTCTAAATCATTCGCCCTTCCATCTTCAGCCTCTTGTTCTGTACTCCCCTATCCTGGGGAGCAGAGCATGGCTGTTCAGAATAACAATGCCCCTGCTGGTTTTATAGTCCTCTATAACGTGACTCCTCAACCTCTGACACTCCGGGGGAAACACCTCAACCTAATCAACCTCTCCCTAAAGCTCAAACCTCCAGTCCTGGAACATCTGTGTAAGTCATTTCTACAGAAAACAGAGTTGTACGCAATATTCTAAAAGGTGGCCTCACCAACATCCTGTACAGATGCAACATGCCAACCCAACTCCTATACTCAATGCTCTGACTGATTAAGACAAATGTGCCAAATGTGTTCTGCACCACTCTGTCTACCTGCGACTCCACTTTCAAGGAACAATGCACCTACAGCCCTAGGTCCCTTTGTTACACAACAATCCCCAGGACCTTACCATTAAGTGTATAATTCCTGCCCTGATTCGCCTTGCCAAAATGCAAAACCTCATATTTATCTAAATTACACTTCATCTGTTACTCCTTGCCCCTTTGTCCCATCTAATTGTGGTCTCTTTGTACTATGAGATAATCTACGACATCACCTTTCTGATGTCATCTGTAAACTTACTAACTATGGCCCCCATATTGACATCCAAATCCTTTACATAAATGATGAAATGCAGTGAACTCAGTACTGATTCTTACAGCACACTGCTACTCACAAGCCTCCAGTCTGAAAAATACCCCTCTACCTTCAAGCCAATTGTGACTAACTTCCTCTGTATCCCATGTGACTGAAACTTACTCATCTGTCTACCAATCAGAATGAAATACTAGCTATGAAAAGAGACCGAGTATGTTAGGTTTATTTTCATTAGAAAAATGGAGATTGACGGGGGACATGATTGAGATTTACAGACTCTTGAAGGGTATAGACAGGGTGGACAGAGACAAGTTTTTTCCTAGGCTGAAGGATCCAATAACGGAAGGTTTTGCTTTCAAAGTGAGATGTGGAATGTTTGAGGGGGATACACGCGGTAAGTGCTTCACACAGAGGGTGGTAAGTGTTTGGAACACATTCCCAGCAGAGGTGGTAGAGGCAGGCATGGTAGATTCATTTAAGATGCGTCTGGACAGATGCATGAGTAGGTGGGGAGCAGATGGATACAGATGCTTAGGAATTGACCGACAGATTTAGACTGTACATTTGGATCGGCTCAGGTTTGGAAGGCGAAGGGCCTGTTCCTGGGCTGTAAATTCTCTTTGTTCTTTGTTGTTTAAATGAACACCTTGCTGAATTCCATATAGACAAGGTCTACCAAACTGCCTTCATCAATCTTCTTTACCTCCTCTTCAAAAAATTTAACCAAATTAATAAGACGTGTTTTCCCACGCAGAAAGCCACGTTGTCTACTCCGATCAGACCTTGCCTTCCCAAATGTATGTAAATCGTATCCCTCAGAATTCCCTCCAACAACTTACCCACCACTGACATTAGGGTCACTGGTCTATTGTTCCCCGGCTTTTTGGGTCACTGTTTTCTTTTCTAGTCCCACCTCTCCATTCCTCACAACAAATATGAAATGTAACCAGGTTTGTGATATGGCCGATGTTATCGGTCTCAGACTGGGTCAGGGTCAGTTTAATGAACAAGTCAGGCTGGTTTATTTAATCCAAGGAATATGCTGCCTAACCTGCTGTGCTTTAACCAGCAACACATTTTCAGCTCTGTTCTCCACCATCTGCAGACCTCATTTTTTACCCTGTTTTCTTAAATCTGCTAAAACACCACGTTTACGATCCAGAGCAATGTTACTCAAACTATGACGGAAAGATGAATGGCAAACTGTTTGGGTATTGCAAATATATAATCAATATTTCCCTTTGTAAAAACACTGACACACACACACACAATCTCTACAACTTTAACTTGAAAGAACTTTGTCCAGATATTATTAGAACTCATGACAAAAGGAAAAATTGTGAGATTGTCCAAAACGTTATTCTGTTTCTGAAGATATTGTACTCACACAGCTGCTAGCAATGGGATTTCATCCTGGGAGTGTTGGCTTTGGCTTAATTCTCTTTGCTTTAGGCAATGAGAAGATTCCACTGAATTCTGGTCAGGGATCACCCAAAGTGTAGCACTGTGATTAGCACTGCTGCCTCATAGCACCAGGGACTTGGGTTCGATTCCAGCCTTGGGTGACTGTCTGACATTGATTCTCCACATTTCTGTGTATGCTTCTCATGGGTGATCCCGTTTCCTCCCACAGCTCAAACTGTGTAGGTTCGGAGGAGTGGTCATGCTAAATTGTCTGTAGTGTTCAGGGATATCTAGGTTCGGTCAGGGGCAAATATAAGGGAAATGGGTTGGGAAGGTTAGTATGGACTTGTTTGCCGAAGGATCTGTTTCAACACTGCAGGGATTCTATCAAAATAAGAATGGTAACGATGACTGTAGAGATTTTTATTAGCTTGCACACATTGCTGTGATGAGGAACAATGAAGGAGAGAGAGTGCAATAGGCCATTCCTTCTCGGGCAGATGACATTGTCTCCCTCTCTGAGCTGAATCACACAGTAATGTCATCCTCTCCCAAAGTGGACCATGTGAGGTCTCCTTGTACATTGTCCAAACTATAACTCCATTGCATTCCCTGTTCCATGTTGGTGTATCATTGCTGCTGTCATACACAGAGCCATACCCTCAGCAGAAAATGGTCTCGACTGATTTGAAGTATGTTTACATGGCCAGGTGTCATTTAAAAAATAAAATGCTTAATTTATTCATAATGCCCTGTGTGAAAATGAATGCATTTTTAGAAGAAATACAGAAATTGCTGGAAAAGCTCGGCAGGTCTGTCAGCATCCAGATGCCTTTTGCATGCTCTATTTGTACCAGTCTCCACCACTTCCTCTGGCAGCTCATCCCATACGCACACCACCCTCTGTGTGTAAAGGAGCCCTTTAGGCCTCATCAAAACCTTTCCCCTCTCGCTTTCAACCAATGCCCTCTCGTTTTTGACGCCCCTAACCAGGGGAAAAATCCTGACTGCTCACCTTATCCATGACCATTCTGAATTTATAAACCTTTACTGCTGTGAAATGTGACTCCAATCAACAGGAATGGCTGTACTTTCAGTCATCCTGGGCCTAAATTCTGAAATGCCATACTGACACCTCTTCCTTCTCAATCATGTAACAATTCTAAGTCCATTTTCATCAGTTTGTCCATTTGTATCATGAGACACTTCTGTGGGCTTTATACCTAGACCTTTGTGCCCGGAGGTAGGGTCACTAGCACCACTCAACAATACCCATAAAGCTGTAACATTATTCTCCTGTGTGTTTGTTCATCAGCCTGTTCTGACATTCTGTGACATACTCCTGCAACAGGCAGGAATTGAATCCAGGCCTTCTAGTCCAGAGTTAGGAGCACTACCACACAAGTTCAGGAATGGGAATCAAATCCAAACCTCTGGCTCAGAAACAGGGACACTAACCACTACAATTACCATACCCAGATTTTGTGTCATATTTTAAGTGTCAGCTTTCAGCTTGGTGTGGATTTATTGTAACCAGGTTCCCATTACTGAACAACTAAACAACACTTTGTATTGTTAAACAAATGGAAGATATTTTTCTCAACTGTAGGATATTGAGTGTACGTGCTATACTATCAAAATTAACTATGAACACCTTTAATCGCTATTATCTGTAGACTGCAATATTAAGGAAAGAAATCCTACAGTCACACTCTGCCCAATGAAGGTTCTCACATAGATATTTATTACTGATCCCCAGAGACGAAGGAAGAGCTTAATGTCTGACCCCAAAACACTGATCACTCTTACCCAACAATCCCGTGCGACTGCCCTCTTCCTAAAACCATGAAATGATACCAGGCCCCTGATTACTGTCCACCTCTCCCCGCCCACCACCCCCCCCCCCCCCCCACTGACTGTGTCTGCAATCTGTCCCTCACCTCCCTAACCACACAAGGCAAACCAAGCTCAGGGTCTTTGTGAAAATGAAGGCCGGAGTGTGCAGGTATCCTGGAGAGGGGAATAGGCATTTTAAAATTGAAGGGGGAGGGGGAGGTGGCTGTAATATCACACACTGGGCTGAGGGGTGGCAGATAGAGTTTAGTTTGGATTAATGCGAGGTATTGGGTTTGGTAAATCAAACAAGAACAGGACCTATGCAATTAAAAGCAGGGCCTTTAGCAGGTTGCAGAACAGAGACCTAGGCCATCAGGTTTAATTTATTTAAATTTAAAATACAGATAGTGTGGTTAAGGAGGTGTTTAGCACACTTGTCTTCAATGGTCAGACCTTTGAGTATTGGAATTGGGACGTCATGTTGAGGTTGTACAGGACATTGGTGAGACCTCTTCTGGAATACTCTGTCCAGTCTGGACATCCTGCCCGCTCACTCCATGGGCACACCACCCTCTGGGTGAAAAAGCTGCCCTAAGGTCACTTTTAAATGTTCCCCCTCTCATCTGAAAACTGTACCGTCTAGTTTTTGTCTCCACTACCCTTAGAAAATATCTTGAGTATTCACTTTGATATTACTGACCTTGATATTATCAAGTTGGAGAGGACTGAGCAGACATTAACCTGGATTAGGCTGGGAATGTAGGGATTGAGCGATAGGGAGAGGCTGGATTGGCTGGGGTCTTTTCACTGGAGAGTATGAGATCAAGGGGTAACGTCACAAATGTTAATAAAATCATGAAGGGTACATAAGCTGAAGGGCTGATGTCTTTTCCCTCCAGGTGGGGATTCACAAATGAGGAATATTTTAAGGTGCGAGGAAAAAGATTGACAAAAGTCATGAGAGGTAATTATTTTAGGCAGAAGCTGGCTTGTATGTGGAATGAATTTCCAGAGGAAGTGGTGAAAACAGGGACAGTTACAATGTTCAAAGGATATTTAGATCAGTACATGGATAAGACATCCTTTTGGATGGTGCTGTGAGCAGCTGCCCTTTCCCTCCCCCTCTCTGAATGTATCCCTGTTGGTTTTCACCCTCTGCCAATGCCAGTGCAGTGGCGTGTGGAGGCCAGCAGAGGGTGGCATTGAATCAGTTTAAACACCACAGAGACTGCCAGACCTGCCCCACACAGAGACACACAGGTACACACACGAGGGAATTGTTAGGACACGGCATTGAGCTCATCTGGTAATTTAAACTAAACATAAAGAAATACTCAATTCACTCCGTAAACTGTTAAAATATGAGTGACAGAGAACTCCCAAATTCCACTGTTTAAATAACAGCATCAATTTCTTTTACATCAAGCATTCTGAATTCTGAGACCCCCTTTCTCTTAACTGCTTATTACCCCACTCCAACTCTATAACAATATACTCTTTCCGTAAGACACTTATCAAAATTGCACTAATTTAATTTCAAAATCACACAGCAGCTGAGAAGGTACCTTTGATAGACAGTGTTTCCTAATCTCTTGGATCTGTGTTGATGACATTTACTCTGTCTGCATTTTTAATATCCACGATGTCGGATCATCTCATTTGTTCAATTTTCGAAAACCAATAAATTCAAACTTGATTTGGTTTTAGTCTCCTGGGGTACAATTTAAACTGATGGTAAAATTCGCAACCATCTCAGGGATCTATTTCACAGCCAAATGTGACATAGTTTCATTTGTCCTTGATACTCTGGGTCTGCCATCCTGTCATATACACAGGTGCTTGAAAGCTCTCAGTTCAGAACAGCTTTCCCTCTCTCTTAGAGGTACAGTACACATTTTCAACATTATTACATTAATACCCTGATGTCAAAACAAACACTTGTAACCAATCCGGATTTCTTTTGCTCTATGGTTTGTCAATATTTCATTAACTCTGTCTGGTTTTTATCACGAATTTTGTTGCTCCACTGACAGCAAGTCATTATTCGACTCCCTCCGTGGGAAGATATCAGTATTTCACTTGCCCACACTCGTGAGTGTGAGCATGATTTCAGTTGGTTCATGGGGACCGTGATACGATGACAATCTCCATGTTTGTAGATGGCACCAAACCTGGAAGAACTCTGAAGTCTATGGAGGGCAATGTGGAACTCTAACAGGACAATCACACGTTGGTGTAGTGTTTAGCTGTAAGGCAGATGGGGATCAATGCAGAGCTGTGTGAGGTGATGCGCTTTGGTAGGAAGGACATTGAAAGATATTTTAAAACAGGCGGTGCCATTATAAAGGGGCTGCAGGAGCAGAGTGCCCTGGATTTATATAAGCACAGGTTATTGAAGATGTCATGATAAGTGGGGAGAGCAGTAACTATCACAGATTAGTTTCAGTTTCTGAACTGTTTACAGGGGGAGGTGTAGAAGGAAGCCTCCGTGCTCCCTTCCTGGGAGGTGGGGGAGACGATGTGTTGTGAGATCACCCTCTTGCCCACCGAGACCGCGGGGATTCTATTTGTACCAGCTCGACACAAAAGGGAGATGACATCAGTGTTAGCGCGGATGAAATGATATCAGTCCGAGCCCAGAGTGCGGTTCAACAATCGGTAACGTTTATTGATCCAGTAACACCGGCGGAGACCAACCGAGGTCCGAATCTCGGCTGTTCTGCTATTCCCGCGGGCTGCTACACATTATATACCTTTCTTTGTCAGGATGTGAGGATTTTGAGTATGAATGGGATGATAGTTCCCCATCATCGCTGGAGTAGGTGCAAATGGTGGGTTTCCTACCGTCCCAGGAGATTTGCAGTGTACACACAATAGGTTGCTAATTGGATTATGTAAACGGGTCCGGGTACTATCTGCTTGTCTCTCTCTCTGAGGGCTGGAGGCTAGCACCCCTCTTTGTTCCCTTGGGGTGCTGGTGTGTATTAGTCTGTTTGTTCCTGTCTGGTGGATGCCTGTCCTTTGTGTCAGGATGGTTCTGTATTGATGAATATGGGTGTGTTTCAGTCAGTCTCTTGATTTGATGAGGAGATGGGTTTCCATATTAATTAGCTCCGGAGTTTCGGTCTATGAGTCATGGTTAGTGTCTGGCCTAGTGTGGATTTGATCTGTCCTCTGGCTCCGATCACCCGGTCACGTGGGCGGACCGGCAGCTGCTGAGTTCTCTGGGTTTAAGGCTGCGGCTGCCGTTTAAAACACAAAATTTATTCCTATAGTTTTACCGATGTAGGCATAGTCCCGTAATAATGCGAGGCGGCTCTGATGCCCGCTTGCATCAGGACGATGGCTTCTAAGTTGTATCAGGGAGAAACGGAGCTGCCAGTTTGTTTAAAGTGAGAATTGCCCTTCACTGAACATTGCTTCTTACTCGGTCGGTGGAACATGGATATTTCAGAATCTCCACACGAGGTGTCCCTGTCCTCTCCGGCTAGTACCAGGTCCTTCACACATGGCTGGGGGAGGGGGGTGTGAGGGAATGGATATCGGGCACTCCACCACCCGGTTTGGCCATTTCTGCCCTATTCCAGGTTGTTTCTCCTGGAATGGGAGAAAGGGAGGGAGGGAGAGAGGGTGGGGGTGGGTGTCCCTGCTGTTAGTGCTGGTGTAGGTGTAGGAGACGGGGACATGGTGAGGGGTCCGGAGGGAATCAGTCCACAGTGTTGTATCCATGCAGTGTCATTAGTGTGTGTGTGTGGGTGGGGGGGGGGGGTAATGTGGCGTGAGCGAGAGAGAGAGAGAGGGAGAGACAGACAGAGAGTGAGAGAAGGTGATGCATGAAGTAGTCAGAGTTGTGGAGCATGAGCCTTGTTCGGGGGTAGGTGCTATAACAGATATACAGTGAGTGTGAGGGAGCAGAGAGTATATGGTGACCCATATTCTGACAGAGCAGGGAAGGTTATTGATGCTTGCTTGGTATTGCTGGACATTTCTTCAGACCGCAGATACTGCACTGAGCTGGGTGGGGAGCTCAGACCATGCTCGGTGGGTCTGGTAGTTTGGCCTTCTCTGGGAAGAGAATGATCCCCCTCAGTACTAGCCCATCCAACAGGAGCTCCGTGCACCTGTCGACAAACCGTGGTGTAATTGCCCATTATCTGCCATGCTCGGGGTAAACTGTGCAGGGCAGCTCCAAACGGAGAAAGCTCAACCGTGTGCACATTGCCCTTTTAAAGATCTCACCAGTGCCAGGGATCACGGAATATCCAGGGACATCCGGGCGATGGTGAGCACCTCCAGTCATGATGGGTGGGAGAATCGGGCTGGTATTGAATAAGAGGGACACCATGGGGTGGGGTGGGTTGTTAATGAGGTGAGTTCGAAGTGATAGCACCAGGAAATACTTCAGCCTCGTGCGGACGATCCCCCTGTCACACTCAAGGAAGAACAAACCAAAACAAATTATTGTTAGAATCTGCCCAATGAGTCATAGTAGATTCTGTTGAAACTAATTCCAGTTACAAAGATGCAAAACAATTGCTCATCTGGCCTCACACCAAAATCCCATTTTCCCATCTTTCCTGGGAAGACTGGCTCATGTTACAGGATGCTGTCGAAGTGTCTACATTGCAGCATTCTGAAACCTGGGAACACATCCTTCCATGACACTGTCTCTCAGTCTCCCTCTCTCTGACTATACCCCAAACCCCTCCCATGTGGTGATATTTAAACTGATTCCCCTTCCATCTCTGTCTGGCAGTGATGTTCACACCCACAGCTGCAAGTTTCACCACACTGGGCAGGGATCTAACACAGGGTTACTGAGCAATGTACTGGGGTGGTACTCACAGCTCTACATGGTGGGAGGATAACTGCTCCTGGTTTACAGATAAATGCACTGGAGTGGGGTACACAGTCCTACATGCTGGGAGGGTAACTGCTCCTGGGTTACAGATCAATGCAGTTGGATGTAGTTGAAAATGTGTTGCTGGAAAACGAAGGGCTGATGCCCGAAACTTCGATTCTCCTGCTCCTTGGATGCTTCCTGACCTGCTGCAGTATTTCAGCAACACATTTTCAAGTCTGTTCTCCAGCATCTGCAGCTCTCACTTTCTCCCACTTGGGTGGGGTACACAGCCCTACATGCTGGAAGGGTATCTGCTCCTGGTTTACAGATCAATGCACTGGGGTGGGGTACACAGTCCTACATACTGAGAGGGTAACTGCTCCTGGTTTACAGATCAATGCAGTGGGATGGTGTCCACAGTTCTCCATGCTGGGAGAGTAACTGCTTCTGGGTTACAGATCAATGCACTGGTGTGTTGTACACAGTCCTACATGATGGGGGAGGGGGGGTAACTGCTCCTGGTATTACAGATTAATTCACGGGTGATCACTGCAAGGGTCTCTGTGCTGGTCAGACTGTACAGTTGAGGTTTATAGATAATGCAATGATGTCGTCAGTGCAGCTCCCAGTGCTGGACAGGTATGTAGCCTGTGCACAGTACATCATGTTGGTGGGGTGGATCGGGGGAAATGTGATGGACAGGTCAAGGATTCCCCCGGAGAATTCTTTCCCCAACATTCTATAACTGACATTCCCCGGAAAGTTCTGTCCCTGACATTCTATAACTGACATTCCCCGGAACATTCTGTCCCTGACATTCTGTATCTGACATTCCCCGGAACATTCTGTCCCCGACATTCTATAACCGACATTCCCCGGAACGTCCCTGACATTCTGTAACTGACATTCCCCGGAACATTCTGTCCCCGACATTCTGTAACTGACATTCCCCGGAACGTTCTGTCCCTGACATTCTGTATCTGACATTCCCCGGAACGTTCTGTCCCTGACATTCTGTATCTGACATTCCCCGGAACATTCTGTAACTGACATTCCCCGGAACGTTCTGTCCCCGACATTCGAGAACTGACACTCCCCGGAACGTTCTGTCCCCGACATTCTATGACTGACATTCCCCGGAACGTTCTGTCCCTGACATTCTATAACTGACATTCCCCGGAACGTTCTGTCCCTGACATTGTTTGTGAACAGCTGGACGTCAGTGAATTGAACAAACGATAAGATCCCAAGGGAAGAGATCCTGTTCCAGGATCCGAAGGCCCCTCAGGCAGTTAAAGGGGTGAATACGTTTTCCCTGCGTTTACATTTCTTCACTACACAGGATCAATCACAATTTAAACCAAAACACAGAAATTCCAAAAATCCGTTTGTCTTCAGGAAACTGGGAGAGAATCCTTCAGGACAACAACGTTTCCACTCTCTGTAATAGGAACTGGGAAGGAGTGACCTGTGTCTGGTCTCGAGTGATCGAGTGTGTGGGAATGTTCTAGAAACCATCTGTCCTTATGGATGTGTCTCGGTGTGTTTGGGGAGAGAGGGTTTGTGGTTTATGTCACATTTTTGTCTGTAATTCCGACCTTCCCATTTGTTATTCCAGCTCCAATTATTTTAATAAATCCCTGAATACAGGGACACATTTGAAAATCTCACTGGGTCCCCGATCAAACGGGTCCCTTTGCCTCCAGGCTGATGGATAATGGGTTTGTTTTCCTTCCTCACAGTTAACGTAGTGACCATCTACGTCCTGCTTTATAAAGATTGTGGATTGTCTCCATGTGTCAGACGTTACCTGGGGGCCATGGCAGCGGCGGATCTCCTGGTCATTATCCTCGACCTGATCCTGAGACACATTCCCATTGTTTATCTGGAACAGTTTTATTTCCTGTACTACGTCCGCGTGTGTAATATCCACGCCGTCCTGCTTTATGCAGCCACTGACTGCTCTGTCTGGTTCACCGTCACTTTCACCTTTGATCGGTTTGTGGCCATTTGTTGCCAGAAGCTGAAAAGTAAATATTGCAGTGAGAAAACGGCGGTTGTGGTTCTGGGAGCAGTGACTGTGCTGAGCTGTTTAAAGAACATTTTCTGGTATTTTATGCTGACGCCTCGGTATTCGCAGGCGAACATCCCCTGGTTTTGTGATGCAACATACACTGTTTATTTGTCCAGTGTCTGGATCACAATCGAGTTCCTCCACCACATTCTAACCCCGGGTGTCCCATTTCTACTGATTCTGCTGCTCAATGTTCTCACCGTCAGACACATTTTAGTGACCAGCAGAGCCCGCAGGAGACTCCGCGCTCACACCAATGGGGACGCTCAGTCTGACACTGAAATGAGAAACCGAAAAAGATCCATCATTTTACTGTTTGTGATCTCAGCCAATTTCATCCTATTATGGTCAACGTTAATGCTGTATTCTCTATCGTTCCGGATGTCATGGATTGGGGTTCTGTCTGTGTCTCTTTCTGTCTATGTGCAGGAATTGGGCTTCATGCTGCAGCTCCTCAGTTGCTGCACAAACACCGCGATTTATGCCGTGACCCAGACTAAGTTCAGGCAGCAGCTGAAGAACGTGCTGAAATATCCCTTCACCCAGATACATCCATCCATCAAATTCCCTCATTAATCACACCATCCGGGATTTTCTCATTTCAGTTCAGTGTTTCAGCGATGGAGCAGCCTGTCGCTATGGTAACAGACTGAGGGGAGCTCTGGTTTGTCCAACCTTATTCCACAGGGGGGTTACAGGGAAACATTTCAATGTTTCTCACAACTCAGGAGCCAGTGAGAAAAGGCACCATCCCACTGACTGTATCCATCACTTCCATTTGTAGCCAATAAAAATATGGATGAAAGCGTGCCGAGCAGCAGAGTGACCGATGTTGTTGTGTGTCTTTGTGTTGGAGAAGCTGAGCTGGAGAGAGACAGACTCAGCCCCAAGTCCTGCTCCTCAGGTGAGTTCGAAGTGATAGCACCAGGAAATATCAGGAGCTGGTTTTAACTCCCTCTGTCCCCCTCCCCATCCCCTTTCCAACCTGGCCTCCCCATTTCATCTCCCCCACTCTTACTCCACATTTCTCCCTCTCTCTCCCTGCACACTCACTCTTTCTCACAACCTCCCCCTTTCACTCTACCTCGTTCTCCCTCTCACACCAATCGCCCCAACCCTGATTTCTACACCTGCCTCCACTCTTCACTTTCCCCTCACCCTCACACTCTCTGTCCTGCACATCTCTGCCTCCTCCAGCAGTTCCATCTCTACCCCATCTCACCCCCACCCCCCCCCACCACACGCAGCCTCACGACCAACCACACCCCACCTCCAGTCTCGGGTCAGAGGGAGAGGGAAGGAGCAGGGAGAAAGAGTGTGTCTGAAAGAGAGGGAGGGAGGGACAGGAGGGAGAGAGATTCAGTCAGAGAGAAACGGAAGGACGTGGGCAGACAGAGACACCGATTGAGGGCAGTTGAGAGTGAGAGAAAGTGGAGAGAGTGAATGAGCAGGGAGAAGATAGTGAGAGATAGGGTGAGAGAGGGTAGGGCGAGAGAGGAGAGGGTGAGGGCGAGATAGTGGAGGGCAAGGGGTAAGGGCGAGAAAGGGGAAGGCGAGAAGGGATGGCAAGGGAGAGGAGGAAAGGCGGGGAGGGCGAGACGAAGAGAGAGGGAAGGGAGGGTGAGAGAGGGGGAGGGAGGGAGAGGATGAAGAGAGGGAGGGGAGGGCGAGAGAGGGGAGTGTGAGGGAGGGTAGGCGAGAGAGGGGAGGGTGAGGGAGGTGATTGAGGGGAGGGCGAGTGGGAGGGCGAGAGAGGTAAGGGAAGGAGGGGAGGGCGAGAGAGGGAGGGGAGGGGAGGGGGAGGAAAGGCGGGGAGGGTGAGAGGGAAAGAGAGTGCGAGAGAGGTAAGGGAGGGAGGGAGGGGAGGGCGAGAGAGGGGGAGGGCGAGAGTGGGGGAGAGGGAGGGGAGGACGAGAGGGAGGAGTGGGCGAGAGAGGGG
>NW_026869300.1:0-89621 GCF_020745735.1 Hemiscyllium ocellatum | reverse complement strand
TAGAGGGGTAGGGAAACGGAGGGCGAGAGAGGGGAGGGAAGGGGAGGGCGAGAGAGGGGAGGGAAGGGGAGGGCGAGAGAGGGGAGGGCCGGGAGGGCGAGAGAGGGGAGTGAAGGGGCGTGAAGGGGAGGGGAGGCGAGGGGAGGGGAGTCCGGGAGGACAAGAGATGGGAATGGAGGGCGAGAGAGGGGAGGTGAGGGGAAGGCCGGGAGTGCGAGAGAGGGAAGGGGAGAGCGGGAGAGGGAAGGGGAGGGCGAGAGAGCGGAGGGGAGGGGAGGGGAGGGCCGGGAGGGCGAGAGAGAAGCGTGGACGGCAAGAGAGGGGAAGTGAGGGTTGGGCCGGGTGGGCAAGAGAGGGGAGGGGAGTTCGAGAGAGGGGGAGGGGAAGACAGGAGGGCAAGAGTGTCGGGGGAGGGGAGTGGAGGGTGAGGGGAGGGTGAGAGAGGGAAGGGGAGGGGAGGGAGAGAGGAGGGGAAGGGAGGGGAGAATGTGGTGGGGAGGGCAGGGCAGGACCTTGGTGGACAAATCTCTGGATGTCTGAATATGTCAGCACAAGCAGACAGGGTGGGGAAGACACCTGAATTGAGAGCAGGAGTGGGGACCCATATCCTGGTGGGGAGAGTTGCTGGAGCTGCTCGAGAGGATTTAAACTCATCTGGCAGGTGTGTGGGACCCCAAACCGTTGTAAGGCCAGAAAGAAATTTGAGGCTGGTGCAGATGCTCAAGAGAGCAATATAAATAGACAAGGCAGGCAAGAACATAGCAGACAGTGAGGGAAAATTGATGAATTCAACTGCATTTATTTCAATGCAAAGGGCCGGACAGATAAGGCAGATGAACCCAGAGCATGGAAGGAAACATGGGACTGGGATGTTGGAGGTATGACAGAAACACAGCTGAGGGAGCGACAGGACCAGCAGCTCAATGTTCCAGGGGACAGATGCTACAGGAGGATAGAACAGGAGGCAAAACAGGAGGAGAGCTGGTGGTTTTGATTGGGGGGTGGGGGGAAATCCCAGCAGTACCGAGAGGGAGTATTCATGCAGGATCGCCCAGTTAAGCGATATTGGTGGAACTGAGAAATAGAAATTGGTCATCAGTTTGCTATAAGCAATACAGCAATGGGAGATGAAGGAGCAAATATGTCAGGAGATCTCAGATATCTGTTCGAATATTAGGTTTGTAGCAGTCGGAGATTTTAACCTTTCTAGACCTGGACAGGGACTGCGGCAGTGTTGAGCTTTTGGATGGGAGGAATGTGTTAAGTCTGTTCCAGAAACTCCCAGTCATTGCGATGGAAAATTGCGATGGAAAAGGACAGGCCTGGTCCACAAGTTCAAGTTATACAATGGAGCAAGATAGTATTAGACAGGAATTTTTAAAGTAGATATAGGGAGGCTATTTGCAGGTAAAGGGAAGTCTGGCAAGTAGGAATATCTTAAAACTGAGATAAAAGGAGCATTCAGCACCAGCATGTTCCTGTTAGTGTGCAGCACAATGCTGACAGAATTAGGAAACACTGGCTGAGTTTCGAGGCTCTGGTCAAGAAAATAGGGGGCACATGTCAGATATAACTGGCTGACTCAAGGGAATCCCCTCAGGAGCATCAGGGATGTAGAAATACACTTAGGATGGAAATCAGGAATGCAAAAAGGGAACATGAGATAGCTTTGGCAGAGAAAGTTAAGGAGAACTGATAGAGATTCTACAAGTGTATTAAGAGCAAAAGAAGAGCAAGGGACAAAACCAGTATCCTTAATGATCAATGAAGACAACGATGTGTGGAATTACAAGATGCAAAACAAATATTTCACTTTGGAACTTACTGTGGGTAAAGACTGGGGAGCTCAGGGAACTAAACAGTGTTTGTCCTGACTATGATTGGAACACTGTGTGCAATTCTGGTCTCAATGCCACAGGAAGGATGTTATGGAACATGAAAGGGTTCAGAAGAAATGAACAAGGATGTTGCCAGGGTTGGAGGGTTTGCGCTTCAGGGAAAAAGCCTGAATAAGCTGGGGCTGTTTTCACTTGAACATGGGAGGCTGAGGAGTTTCCTGATAAAGGTGTTTAAAATCATGATGGTCAGCGATAGGGTCAATCGACAAGGTTTTTTCCCAAGGGTTGGAGGATTCTAAATCAACAGGGAATAGCTTTAAAGTGCAAGGGGAACGTTTCAAAGCGACCTAAAGGACAACTGGTTCCTGCAGAGTGTATGGAATAAGCTGCCCGAAGAAATAGTCATGGCTGATAGAAATACATTTAAAAGGTATGTGGATGGGTGTATGAATAGGAAGGGTTTAGAGGGATATTGGCAAAATTCTGGCAAATGTGACGAGATACGTCATGCAGGAGTTGGTCCGAAGGATCTGTTTCCATGCTGTACATCGCTATGAGCCAATGTCTTGAAATGAGTCCACATTATCGAAGAGGAGGTGCTGGAAGTTTTAAAACACAAAGGTAAATAAATCCCCAGGACCTGATCAAATGTAGCTCAGGACATTGTGGGAAGCTGGTGAAGACATTGTAGGGCCCCTAGCAGAGATATTTGTACCATGTGTGATAGGCAGGTAGATTGGAAGGTGGAATTGTGGACAGTGAAGAAGGTTTTCTGAGATTACAAAAGGCATCCTGATGAAATGTGTGAATGGCTGATAAACTGTAGATGGAGTTCAATTAGTGTAATGTGAGGTAATGCATTTGGTGCAACAAACACGGGCAGGGCTTATACAATTAATGGTAGGACCTTCGGTGGTGTTGTAGAACAGAGGGATCTCGAGGTACCGGTACATATTTCTTTGAAGTTTGCAACATGGAGAGATAGGATGGTTAAAAAAAGTGCTTGCCACACTTGTTTTCATTGCTCTGTCCTTTGGATTTAGGAGTTGGGAAGTCGCATTAAGATTATACAGACCATTGATGATCCTCTTCTGGAATGCTGTGTCCAACTCTGGTCGCCCAGTTAGAGGAAGGATACTATTAAGCTGGAGAGGGTTCGGATGAGATTTACTGGGATGTGGCTGGTTATGGAAGTTTTCAGTTATAAAGAAAGGCTGGATAGGTTGGTATTTTTTCATTGAAACCTGAATGTTGACAGATGACCTCATAGGAGTTCATAAAATAATGAGGGGGATAGATAGAGTTAATGGGAGTTGGCTTTTCCCATGGTCAGGGGAGTTTCAAGACAAGGCACTACATTCTTAAGTTTAGAGGAGAGACATTTTAAAAAAAGACGCGAGGGTCACATTGTTAAACAGAGGATGGGATGCGTGTGGAATGAACTTACCAAGGAAGGGGTGAATGTGCGGAAAATTACAATGTTTAAAAGACATTAGAATTAGGACAGGAATAGGAAAGGTTTGAAGGGATATGATCAAGGAACAGACAGGTGGGATGAGATCAGTTTTAGAGTATGGTTAGCATTAACCAAACAATGCGGTATGACTCTCTGACTATGATTATAATGTTGTGTCATTAATTAAGAAAGGCTGCAAGAGGAAGCCAGGAAACTACAGACGGATGACCAGACATCAGGGTGGGTCAGTTGTGGAGGTCATTCTGAGAGGTAGGAATTACATGCATTTGAAAAGATATGGACTGAGTACGAACAGCCAGCATGGCTTTGTGTGTGGGAAACATGTCCCACAAACTTGACTTGAGTTTGTTCAAGATGTGACCAAAAAGATAGATCCCGGCAGAGCAACAGACGTTGTTTCTGACTTCAGCAAACCCTTGGTCAGGGTGTAGCATAATATCTTGGTTAGTAAGGGTAGGTCACAAGGGATCCGGGAGAGCTAGCCAACTGGATACACAATGGGATGACAGTGGGAGACAGAGGGTTGTTGTTCAGACTGGAGGCCTCTGACCAGTAGTGTGCTGTAAGGATTGGTGCTGGAATCACTGTTGTGCACCATTTACATACACAATTTGAGTGAAAGTATAGGAGTCTCTAGATACCAAGATTAGTGGAAGAGTGGGCAGGGGATATAAATATCGAAGGGGATGTTAATCAACTGGGCCAGTGGGCCAAGGAATAAAAGATGGAGTTTAATTCAGGTGTTGGATTTGTTCAGACAAACCAGGGAAGACTAACACAGTTAATGTTCGGGCCCTAGACAGTGTGGTCGAAGAGAGAAAGACCAAGGGGTGCAGTTACATTATTTCTTGGAAGTGACATCACAGGTGGACAGGGTGGGGAAAGCAGCATTTGGCACACTTGCCTTCATTGGCCAGCGCATTGTGTACATGAGTTGGAGATATTAGTAACACTGTCATTAAAAAGGTCACAGGTTGACCTTATGAAGGTTTATGAAACAATGTAGGGCCTAACTAACATGAATTGCGAAGGGTAGGTGAGTCCAAAGCTAGAGGCATAAACGTGATGTGAGAGAGCAAGAATTTAAAGAGGGAGCTGAGGAGCAACATTATCCACAGAGGATGGTGCATAGACGGAATGGACTGCCAGAGGAAATGGTAAAAATAAGTACAATTACAACATGGAAAAGACACTTGGGTAGGTACATTGAGAGGGGAAGGTTTGAAGGGAAATGGGCTAACTCGTTCCGTTTAGGAAACCTCGAATAAAGAATCATGCAGCACAGAAACAAACCCAATGTCTTCGGTTGTTGGAGGAGTAGACTATCGAGACAAGGCATGTTGTAGAAACTGACACAAGTTACTGTGACATGGATGGGATGTGGACTGGACGTTTCAAATATGTCAAGAAATTGGTGAGAGGAGAGGACATGACAGAGATAGGAAGTGTTATAGGTATTAGAATGATTGAAGACACTGATCCACAAGACGAGACATAGATACAGTGTTGGAGAGGGATTAGGGAACTGAAAGATCCCAGGCAGCATTACCACTATCTCTTTGAAGGCCTGCATTCCCCTCTGTTGTCCTGGCGCTCACCAAGACAGCACACGCCTGGATTGAAAACTGGGAACTCCAGATGCTGTCTCAGTACAATAAAACGTAAAATAGGTGTGGTGATTGAGCCTGAGGTGTGTCTGTATTGTGCTCCCCCTCCAGCACTATGTCTATGTCATGTCCTGTTAGCTGATGTTTGGAGCCCTCTCACTGCTCTCTGCTCTGTGCACTGTGAATGATCTTACCTGGCGGCAGGATTTATTGAAGGCTCCCAACCTCCCTGACCTTTGTCTCTCTGGCTGACCAATCATCTTCCCAACCAGCAGTTGGCAAGTCTCTTGAGTCACGAACTCCCTAAGTATCTGTAGAAGACACACAAATAGGCAGAATGGGAAATTAGACGGAAACTTGTGAGGGTTATACATGTAGAATGGCACTGAGCCCACAGAGATCTGCAAAATGCCAGTCTCCATTCCGGGCCTGTACTGCCTCATCTCTCTAGAGTGGAGAATTCTGTTGGCTCAGGATCTGGAGTAGCTGCAAGAGTAAGAGACGTTGATAGAGGCAGCAATTAGACCCACACGGTGAGGGACCCCACATGGAGGGATACTGAGTGATATCACCAGAGTTCAGGATCAAACAATTATGCTAAAAGATAGGATTTCGATTCATGTTGCACTGGAATGTGCAACCTGTGAACAGGTGAAGTGATGGCCTAGTGGCATTATGTGAGGCAATTTATCCAGAAACTCAACAAATGTTCTCTGGACACAGGTTCAAATCCCACCATTGCAAATGATTGAATGTGAATTAAATACTTCAAAAAAGATATAATTAAAAACCTGTAAGTGAGTGTTAAACAATTGCTGATGTTAAGAGAAACCCATCGGGTGCATTCCTGTCTTTAGTGAAGTAATCTAAGATGGGACTGGGATATCACAGGTATTACAGAACAACAGCTGAGGGAGGGACAGGACAGGCAGCTCAATGCCCCAGGGGACAGATGCTGCAGGAAGGACAGAAGGGGAGCTGAGAGAGGAGGAGAGCTGCTGGTTCTGATTGGGTGAAACATCACAGCAGGACTGAGAGAGGAGATTCCTGCGGGACCGCCCAGTGACACTGTGTTCATGGAATTCATCAGTAACAATGGGGCTTCCCTTTCCTCTGACTGTTCTACAGACCCCGAGAGCCCTGCCCTCCTGCGCCTTGACCTTCTCAAGATGGCGGCGCTGAAGCCCGCGCTCCCTCTTCCCTCAAACAAATGGCGGCCGTGACCCTGGGCCGCTTCCCTGATCAGAGACCGCCACCTCCTTCCCCGGGCCTGGAGGGGCTTTTTGAGTTCTGTTTTAACCTGTATCCCGCACTTGTGAATTCTCTCCGCTCCTTTCTCCCAGCGAGGCTCCCACACCCCGGCTCTGAGCGCCGCTCTCTGAAGCCGATCGCAGCCACTGCCGGAGAAAGCAGCTCCATGTCTCTCTCTCTTCCTGTCCTGATCAGTGTGACACATAGGAACCAAACTGCGCATGCGTCTGAGATTATCGGTGAGTTTATAGAGAATATTCATATCTGCAAGGAATCATGGGTGAAATATTTGTCATTAACAAATTTATTGTCGAGATAGAGACATAGAAATGTCTAGCATGCAAACAGATTGTTTGGTCTAACTTAACCATACTGGCCAGGTTTGTAAATTATCAATTGTTCTGGGAGTGTGAAAATAAGTTTCTTACTCTAGTTGTGTGAATCGATTGGAAATATGTACGTTATCAGATTTACATTTCAACTACTTCTTAAACTCTCACATTGATTTATGAGAGAGGTTTATTGCCCCACTATGGAGTGAGAATGATCACAACCGTGCAAAACAGGTTGCTTTCTGACCAATTATTCCCCGAGAATGCATTGGCCCCGCTCCTCACTCACTCTGGTTGGCGGACAGGCCGCTGTTCAGTCCTTCAGTTCCACCCCTTCCTTCCAATTGCAGAGTTGATTCAGGCGGAACTCAGCAAGCTGAAGGACAGGGGAAGTGAGAACTGATGCCTTGTGATGTGAAAATATCCCGAATCTTGGACGGAGAGACCTGAGTTCAATTCGCAGCTGGTGCAGGTGTGTGTAATAACAACTTTGAACAGGTTCATAGGGAAAAACAAGGGAAGTCAGGAACAGATTAAAAACAATAGAAAATGCATACATTGTCGTGGGGCTCTCAATGCGAGATGATTTTAATCTTTACCAAGTGTCTCAGGACCCCAGTGGGTCCCAGTACAGACTGTTCCACTCCTTAGTGCACAGCCAGATAGCACGATCGTGGGGTAAAATGTTGTGGTGGGATATGGAGGTGCTTTTCTGCAACACCCTCAGTTTTGGAGGTGAAAATACATGAGAAGGAGCAGGGTTTTGTATGGAGTTATCTGTTCCCCTCCTGTTGCAGCATCTTATTATTGCCCTAGATCTACCTCGTACATGTTTGGTAGAGATCAGTGACATTTCGTAAGCCCACAATTCAAGATCCGTCACTCTGTTTAGGACAGCAGAAATCTCTTGTAGCACAATAGTCATAGAACAATACAGCACAGAACAGGCCCTTCGGTCCTTGATGTTGCGTCAACCTGTGAACTGTTCTCAGCTCGTCCCCGTATACTATTCTAAAATCACCCATGTGCTTATCTAAGGATTGTTGAAATCTTCCTGATGTGGCTGAGTTGTCTACATTAGCAGGTAGTACATTCCACACCCTTACCACTCTCTAAGTAAAGAACCTGCCTCTGACATCTGTCTTAAATCTATCACTCCTCATTTGCTCTTATGCCCCCTCGTGCACACTGACATAATCATCCTAGAAAATGACTTCCACTGTCTCCCCTATCTAAGCCTCTGATCATCTTGTATGTCTCTATCAAATCCCTTCTTAGCCTTCTTCTTGCCAAGGAGAATAGGTTCAAGTCTCTCAGCCTTTCCTCATAAGACCTTCCCTCCAGACTAGACAACATCCTGGTTAATCTCCTCTACACCTTTTCCAATTCCTCCACGTCCTTCCCGAAATATGGGCACCAGAACTGCACACAATATTCCAAGTATGGCCGCACCAGCATTTTGTATATTTGCAGCATGATATTGCGGCTCTGGAACTCAATTACTCTATGAATAAAACTTAACACACCGTATGCCGTCTTAACAGTCCTATCCACCTGGGTGGCAACTTTCAGGGATCCATGTACATGGACTCCAACATCCCTATGCACATCCACACTACAAAGAATCTTTCCATTGACCCAGTACTCTGCCTTCCGGTTATTCTTCTCAAAGTGCATCACCTCATATTTAGCTGCATTGAACTCCATTTGCCACCTCTCAGCCCAAGTCTGCAGTTTTTCCATTTCCCTCTGCAACCTGTAACACTCTTCTGCACTGTCCACTACTCCACTGACTTTAGTGTCATCAGCAAATTTACTAATCCATCCACCTATGCCTGCGTCTAAGTCTTTTCTAAAAAATGACAAACAGCTGTGGTCCCAAAACAGATCTTTATGGCACACCACTAGTAACTGGACTCCAGGTTGAATATTTTCCATCAACCACCACTCGCTGCCTTCCTTTAAAAAGCCAGTGTCTAATCCACACTGCTAAATCACCCTCAATTCCATGCCTCTGCATTTTCTCCAACAGCCTACCATGTGGAACCTTATCAAAGACTTTACTGAAGTCCATGTATACCACGTCAATTGCCCTACCCTCATCTACATGCTTGGTCACCTTCTCAAAAACTCTGAGGTTCGCAAGACACGAACTGCCCTTGATGAAACCATGTTGATTATCTGAAACTAAATTGTTGTTTGCAAGATGATTATAAATCTTATCTCTTATAATCCTTTCCAAAACCCTTCCTACAACAGAAGTCAGACTCAGTGGTGTATAATTATCTGAGTAATCTCTACTGCCCTTCGTGAACAAAGGCACAACATTTGGAATTCTCCAGTCCTCTGGTACCAAATCTGTAGACAATGACGACTCAAATATCAAAGCCAAATGCTCTGATCTATCTTCCCAGTGAATCCTCGAATAAGTCCCATCCGGCCTAGGGGACTTGTCTACTTTCACTCCTCCTAGGATTGATAACACCTGTTTCTAACTAATCTCGATCCTTTCTAGTCTTAAATATCGTACCACATTCTTCTCCTCTACAATAGTCTCCTTTTCCTGAGTGAAAACCAATGAGAAATGTTCGTTAGCACCTCTCCAATCTCCACAGGGTACACACTCAACTTCCCACTTCTGTCTTTGATTGGACCGATTCCTACCCTAATCATCATTTTATTCCTCACATACCTATAGAAAGCTTTAGGGTTCTACTTTATTCTATTTGCTAAAGACTGCTCGTGTCCTCTCTTTGCTCTTCATAACTCTCTCTTTAAATCCTTCCTAGCTGATCTGTAACTCTCCGTCTCCTCATCTGAATCATCTAGCCTCATCAACACATAAGCCTCCTTCTTCTTCTTCACAAGAGATGCAATTTCTGTAGTAAACTACGGTTCCCTTATCTTATCACTTCCTCCCTGCCTGACAGAGACATACCTGTCAAGGACATGCAATATCTGTTCCTTAAACCAGCTCCACATTTTCATTGTCTGCATCCCCTGCATTTTGCTTCCCCATTCTATGCATCCTAATTCCTGCCTAATTGCTTTAATTGTCCTTGCCCCATTGATAACTCTTGCCTGTGGCATGCACCTGTCCCTTTCCATCGCTAAACTAAACGTATCTGAATTGTGGTCACTCGCTCGAAAGTGCTCACCTAAAACTAAATCAAACATTTCGTCTGGTTCATTACCAAGCACCAGATCCAATATGGCCTCCCCTGTTGTTGGCCCTTCGACATACTGTGTCAGGAAACCCTCCTGTACACACTGGACAAAAATTGATCATCCAACGTACTAGAGTTATAGCATTCCCAGTCAATGTTGGGGAAGCTGAAGTCCCCCATAATGCCCACCCTGGTACTTTTGCTCTTACCCAGAATAATTTTGCTAATCCTCTCTTCCACTTCCCTGGAACTCTGTGGAGGCCTATAAAAAACTCCAAGCAGTGTGTCCTCTCCTCTCCTGATTCTAACCTCAGCCCACACTACCTCAGGAGGCGAGTCCTCATCAAAAGTACTCTCAGCCACCGTTATACTATCCTTGACTAACATGACTTGCATGAACCCATTGCAGTGATTCAAACTCCATGAGGCAGCCATACTCTCTATGACAGACAGACTCAGTCTGGAACCTCCTCTGTCCTTAAGACCTTATACCCTGCCTGCACTCCTCCATTTCCCCTTTGCATGTTCCCTTTCCAACCCACCCCACCTGCATCACTCCAATTGGAGCTGTCAAGAACAGCAATCTGTCAAATAGCCTCCCTAATCTTTTCTATCCTCCTTTAAGATTTTTTTTAAATCATTCTCCTTAATCAATGTTTTGATCATCCATGAAGCACCTTAGGAGATTTGCCATTGTGAAAGATTCCATACAATGCAAGTAGTTGTTGTTTTTGCCGTACATTAGGAGAAACAGGAATGATGCATTCAAAATTCTACCAAGAAAGTCACTGATAGGCATAGTGTGCAGGCCACCAAATAATAACATCACATTGGGATGGACAATAAACAAAGATATAACTAATGCCTGTAAAAATGGTACGGTTATTATCATGGGTGATTTTAATCTACATGTAAATTGGTCAAACCAGCTCAGTCAGGATAGCTTTGAGGAGTTCATTAAGTGTATCTGTGATATTTTACTTGAAGAGTATGAAATGGATCTACAACGGAGCAAGCTATCCAAGATCTGGCCCTCTGCAATGAGACAGGAATAATTAGTGATCTCAGAGTTAGGGATCCTCTCGGAAGAAGTGATCGCTGTATAGTTGAATTTAATACATATGGAGAGTGTGAAGATAAAATCTAATACCTGGGTCCTGTGCTTGGACATGGGGAATTACAATAGAATGAGGGAGAACCTGGATAATGTAGACTGGAAACAAAGATTTTATGGTGGGACAGTTGATGAGCAGTGGAGGATTTTCAAAGACATTTTACAAAGTCCTCAGCAAAGGTATATTCCAGAGAAGGACTGTAAGAAAAGGTGTTCTCTGCGATGGGTATCTAAGGAAAGTGATCAAATTGAAAGGCATACAAAGTGGCCAAAACCAGCATGAAACTAGAACAGGGAAAACTTTATTGGTCAACAGAAAGCCACAGAAGAGCTACAAAGAAATGTAAGATAGAGCATGAGAAAAATAAACTAGCACAGACTACAAAGACAGATAGCAAACATTTCTATAAACATATATAATGAGAAAAGAGTGGCTAAAGTAAATGTTGGTCCTTCGGAAAAAGAGAAGGAGCATTTAGTTATGGGATGTCACAGTGGAAGACATAATATCTTTCCAGTAAATAACAAAGAGACAAAGGTAGGTGAGGATTTGGAAGCTATAATTATTACAGATCAGCTAGTTTTGGACTGTTGGAGGTAATTGAGCTAATAATAGAAAATTCTCTTGGCCGTGACAGAATGTATCCTAGGAGAAATAGCAAATGCACTGACAGTAATTTTCCAAAATTCACTGGACTTTGTGGCAGTCCCAGCAGATTGGAAAGCAGCAAAAGTGACACCACTATTTTTAATAGGAGGTGGACAAAAGATGGGTAATTATACCCTAGATAGCTTCTTCTCTGTAGTGGGAAAGATGTTTTGATCTATTATCAAGGAAGAAATAGCAGGGACTCGATAGAAATTATCCCATTGGTCATGCTTAACAAATCTTTTGGAATTCTATGAAGACATTTCGAGCAAGGTGGACAACGGGAAACCAGTGGATACTGTGTACCTGGGTTTCCAAAAGACCTTCAACAAGGTGCTGTTCAAGAGGCTGTTGCATAATATAAGGGGGCATGGCATTAGGGGTATAGTATTAGCATGGATAGAAGATTGGTTGACTAACAGGAAGCAAAGTCTGGGGATAAATGCATATTATCCTGGCTGGCAATCAGTGACTAGTGGTGTGCCTCAGGGATCAGTGTTGGGACTGCGAATCTTTAGAATTGATACAGATGATTTGGAGTTGGGGACCACATGTTGGGTGTCAAAGTTTGCATATGACACTAAGATGAGTAGCAGGACAAAGTGTGTGGAGGACTGTGAAACTTTGCAGAGGAACATAGATACATTGATTGAGTGGGCAATGGTCGGTCATATGGAATATAATGTTCATAAATATAATGTCATACTGTTTGGTTGGAGTAAATTAAAAACAGATTATTACTTGAATTTTAAAAAGTTGCATTATTTGCTACGCAGAGGTACCTGAGTATCCTTCTGCATGAAGGTTGGTCACCAGGTATAACAATCAATTCAGAAAGCAAATGCAATTTTGTCCTTCTTTGCTGAAGGGATTGTGTTTAAAAGCAGAAGTTATGTTCCAGCTGTATTGGGTGCTGGTGAGACCACACCTGGAATACTCCATGTAGTTTTTATCTCCTTCGTTGAGAAAGGATGTACTGGTACTAGAGTGGGTGTAGCGGAGGTTAACAAGGTTGATTTCAGAGTTGAGGGGGTTGGTTTAACAGAGACTGAGTCGATTGGGATTATACTCATTGGAATTCAGAAGAATGGAAACATATAAAATAATGAATGAAATGGATAAAATAGAAGTAGAGAGGATGTTTCCACTGGCAGGTGAATCTAGGACAAGAGGGTATCACCTCAAGATTAGAGGCATCAAGTTTAGAACTGGATTGAGAAGGAACTTCTTAACCTCAATGGAATTCATTGCCCAGGGAAGTAGTTGATGCTAGTTCAGTAAACGTTTTTAAAGCTAAGGTAGCTTTTTTCAAAAAAGAAATAATTAATTAAAGAATACGGTGAGAACATGGGTAAATGGTTCTGCGTCCACGAAATGATCAGCCATGATCTTATTGAATGGCAGAGCAAGCTCAAAGGGCAGGATGGCCTTTCCTGTTCCTAGTTCTTATGTTATACATTCCTCCCTCACTCGAGACTTGGAGGTGCTGGTGTTGGATCAGGATGGACAAAATTAAAATTCCCAGAACACCAGGTTATAGTCCAACAGGTTTATTTGGAAGCACTAGCGCTGCTGCTGCTGCATCAGGTGGTTGTGTGTTTTTAACTTTGTCCCTCACACTTGTAACTTATGCAGAGCAACAAAAGCCAGGAAGCAGTGCGCATGCTCCAGCCAACAATGGTCACAGGATGATTGATGTCAGCGGTGGACCAATGGGAGTACAGGGGCGGGGCTGGAGGACCTGGCGAGGCGGTTGGACCTCCGACCAATCAGACTGAATGAGAGGCGGGACTTGATTTTACCACGTGATCGTCCTCGCGGACAGCGCGGCTGTGCGGGCGGTGAGCTGTCGGTAAGGAAAGAACAGCAGGAAACGGGAGGGAAACGGTGACGGTCTGGGCTGAGAGGTTTTGCGAACATTTGGTGCACATCGGAAAAGACAAATTTGAAATTTACAGTCTCGTTTTTGCAGTAAACCGGAAAATGCCTCATTTCGAGATTTACTCGAGTCAGTGCCGCCATCTTTATTCGGGGCAACGATTCACTGGACACGTGCAGCCGCCATCTTTGTAGGGGGCAAAGTTCAGAGGGGTGTATGTGCAGCTCTCCCTGATAGAGAGTCAAGGGGCAGGATTTACACAGAGCACATTCACACCCAGGGAAATGGATTTTTTTTCTCTGCATTTGTTTCGTCATTCGTTTAAATGATTTGGATGTGAATAGAGGCGGTACCGTTAGTAAGATTGCTGGTGACACCAAAATTGTTGGTATTGTGGTCAGTGATAAAGGTTGTCTCAGAATGCAATGGGATATTGATCAGATGGGCCAATGGGCTGGGGAATGGCAGATAGGGTTTAATTTAGATAAATGTGAGGTGCTGCATTTTAGAAAAGCAAATCCGAGCAGGACTCTCACACTGAATTGTAAGGTCTTGGAGAGTCTTGCTGAACAAAGAGACCTTGGAATGCAGGTTCACAGTTCCTTGAAAGTAGAGTCACAGGTCGATAAGATAGTGAAGAAGGCATTTGGTAAGCTTCCCTTTGTTGGTCAGAGCGTTGAGTACAGGAGCTGGACAGGACATTGGTTAGGCCACTTTTGGAATATTGTGTGCAATTCTGGTCTCCCTATTATCAGAAGGAGGCACTGAAACTTGAAAGGTTTGAGAATTGATTTTCAAGGATGTTGCCAGGGTTGGAGGATTTGAGTTGCAGGGAGAGGCATAATAGGGACTGGGGCCATTTTCCCTGGAGTGTCATAGGCTGAGGTGTAATTTTGAAGAGATTTATATAATCGTGAGGGGCATGGATAGCGTAAATAGACAAGGTGTTTACCCTGGGGTGGTGGAGCCCAGAACTAGAGGATATAGGTTAAGGGTGAGAGGGGAAAATTCAACAGGGACCTAAAGGGCAACAAAAATTGTAACATTTCAAAGGCAGTTGAATAGGAAGGGTTCAGAGGGATGCCGGCCAAGTGCTTGCAAATGGGAATAGATTAGGTTCGAATATTTGGTTGGCATAGATGGGTTGTACTGAAGAGTCTGTTTCGGTGCTAGACATCTCTGACTGTGGGATCATAAAACTGCTCCGATTCGCCTCTGAGCACCTTGATGTCCACTTGTTCACTATCTAGCTTCCTCAGTCTCTGAGTGTATTTTTGCTCTGTTTAGTATTTTACTGTTATGTTCACAGACCTTTCAGTAAATGAATTGTCCACTGCTGCCTGGCTCCTGACCATATTACAGAGGAGGTAGTACTGGATGTGTTGAATCATATCGAGGTGGATAAATCCCTGGGACCTGTTAAGGTGTATCCCAGACATTTGTGGAAAGCTAGGAATGTGATAGCAGTGCCCCTCCCTGAGATGTTTATATTGTCATTGGTGACAGGTGAGGTGCTGGAAGGCATGTGCCATTATTTAAAAAGGTGGTAAGGAAAGGCCAGGGAACAAGAGAACAGTGAGCCTGAAGTCAGTGGCAGGCAAGTTGTTGGAATGGATTCTGAGGGACAGGATTTACATGTATTTGGAAAGATGAGGAATGGTTAGGGATAGATAGCATGGCTTTGTGTGTGGGAAATTCTCTCTCTAACTTGATTGAGTTTTTTTTGAAGATGTGACAAAGATGATTGATGAAGGCAGATTGTGAATGTTGTCTATATGGACACTGAACGATGTTCCACAAAGCAGACTGGTTAGCAAGGTTAGATAACATGAAATGTTGAGAGAACTAGCCATTTGGATACAAAACTGGCTTGAAGGTAGGAGGCAGAGGGTGGTGCAGAGGGTTGATTTGTGGACTGGAGGCCTGTGAGCAGCAGCGTGTTGCAGGAGTGGATATTGGGTCCTTAAATAATTGACTTGGATGTGAATATGAGATATGGTCAGTCAGTTTACAGAAGACACCAAAATTGGAGGTGTAGTGGACAATGAAGAAGGTTAGTTCAGAATACAACAGGATCTTGACCAGATGGGCCATTGGGGCGAGGAATGGCAGACTGGGTTCAATTTAGACAAATGTAAGCTGTTGGATTTTGGAAAGGCAAATCAGGGCAGGACTTATACACTTAATGGTAAAGTCCTTGGGAATGTTGCTGAACATAGAGACCATGGAGTGCAGGTTCATTGTTTCTTGAAAGTACAGTCATAGATAAGCAGACTAGTGAAGGTGGGGTTTGGTATGCTTATATTTATTGGTCAATGCATTGAGTACAGAAGATGGGATGTCAAATTGTGGCTGGACAGGACATTGATTAAGCCATTTCAGGAATTATGTTTTAAGTTCGAAATCCCCTGTTCTGGGAAGGATGTTGTGAATCTTGAAAGAGTTCAGACAAGATTTACAAAGACTTTGCTAGGATTGGAGGATTTGGGCTACAGGGAGAGGCTGAATAGGCCAGGGTTAATTTCCCTGGAGAGTCAAAGACTGAGAGGTGACTTCATGGGGATTTATAAAATCATGAGGGTCTTGGATACGGTGAACAGCCAGGGTCTTTTCCCCCCCAGTTAGGTGGGTTCAAAACAATCGCATGGGCTTAAGTTGAGAGGGCAAAGATTTAAAACGGATCTAAGGGGCAAAGTTTTCAAGCTGTGTGTGGTGTGTGTGTGGAATGAGCTGCCAGATGAAGTAGTGGAGGCTGATACAATTACAACATTTGAAAGGCATCTGATTGGGTACATGGACAGGAAGGGTTTCAAGTGATACGGACCAATCGCTGGCAAATGGGGCTCCAGTTGTTGAGGATTCCTAGTTGGCATGGACAAATTGGACCAAAGGTCTGTTTCTGTGCTGTACACCTCTATGACACTAATAAATGAAAATAAGTTGTGTTCCTCTTTTGTGGAGAGCTAGCAGAAGCACAGATAATTGTTCTTGGAGCTGAGAAGGTTAAGCAGTGATTTTGATCAGCTGCAAATTTGTTTCTAAGATATTTAATTTGCAGAGAGAGGGGAATTGTTAACAATGTCACAATTTTAGTAACTATTTTCAGGTAATTGGCAAATAATAAGTGAATATGTGAACATTATGTTCTTCAGTAAGTTCTGAGCATCTGGAATAGTCTGAACGGCAGCTGGACAGACTCAGCAATTATTCATAAACAGATTTGGAATTTTACCTTTTAAGGGAAGATTTGGGGTGCTATGGGCAAATGGGAAGGGAATTGGGACAGATTTGCAGCATTTCTAGAGGGAGAGAGTACAGCCCCAATGGGCTGAATAGCCCCCAGCCCCTGTGCTCTGTGATACTGTCCCGTTCACTGTGAATGATGAAGCTCATCCCAGAGCAGAGAGAGGGAGGATCCCACCAATCATCCGGGGCCCATTGTGAGGTGAGTGATGTCAGCGCAGGCCAATAGGGCCAGAGGGCAGTACTGGAGGACCAGGTCGTACGAGTTTGTCCTCCAACCAATCGGAGTGAATGAGGGCATCCTCAAGGCTGGAACTAAAGAAAGGCACATATCGCAGAGATTTGAGAAACAGGAGGCCGTGAGATAGGGAGCGTTCTGTGGCTAGTGAGGAATTATATAAATAAGGAAGAGTTGTGAGGATGGTTTAGGTGACATTGATCAGGCGAGTTGAGGATGGAGGAATTTAGGGATCGTGAGGATTAGAGTCATAATGTTATACAGCAAGGAAGCAGGCCCTGTGGTCCAACCAGTCCATGCCGACCATAATTCCAAATTGAACTAATTGTACCTGCCTCCGCTTGGTCCACATCCATCCAAATATTTCCTATTTATGTACTTATCTGAATGTCTTTTCAATATTGTAATTGTATTCACAGCTACCACTTCCTCTGGAAGTTCGTTCCACACGTGTATCTTTTTTATTAAAACCTTCATGTATTTTCTCAAATCTTTCTCATTTCTTCTCAAAATGAATGCACCCGAGTTTTGAATCCCCTCTCCCCCGGCTATTCACCCTGTCTACACTCTTTCTAATTTTATAAACCTCGAATAAGCTCACGCCTCAACCTCGTGCACGCCAGTGAAAAAATTCCCAGCCTATCCAGCCTCTCCTTAGAACACAATCCCTCCATTCATGGCAACATGCTGGTAAATCTCTTCTGAACCTGCTCCAATTTAATAATCTCCTTCCTATAACACCACAACCAGAACTGGACAGAGTATTCCAGAAGAGGCCTCCCCAACATCCTGTACATCCTCAACATAACGTCCCAACTCCTGTACTCCAAGGTCTGAACAATGAAGGTAAGTGTGCTTAGCACCTTATTAACCACCCTGTCTACATGTCACACAAACTTCAAAGACGTGAAGCCCTCGATCTCTCTGTTCCCATATCACTACTCAGGGCCCTACCTTTATTGAGAGTAAGTCCTGCCCTCGTCTGTTTTGTCAGGTTGTTATATTTTGCATTTATTCCAATCCAAAAAAATTGAGTATAAAGGCAGTAGGGGTATAATTAAGGGGGAGATCAGGAGGCAAAAAAGGGACGTGGGATTTCTTTGGCGAATAGGTTTAAGAATAATCCGAAGGGCTTCTATAAATACGTGAAGAAAAAAAAGGCTAACTAGGGAGAAAATAGAGACCCTCCAAGATCAGCAAGGCAGCCATTGTGTGGAGCTGCAGGTGATGGGCGAGATAGGAAGCCAGTGTTTTGCATCAGTGTTTCCTGTGAAGAAGGACATGGGAGAGATAGAATGGGGGGAAATAAATGGTGACATCCTGAAACATGTCCATATTACAGAGGGGGGGGGGGGCGCTGAGGAGCTGGGGCAGGGGAAAAGGATTCACATTTTTTTTGGATCATTGTGATCTCCTCTGGAGTAGAGTTGACCTGCATAAGAAGGATGGATTGTACCTGAATTGGAAGGTGTTAACATCCAGACAGGGAGATATTAGTGATACTCGGGAGGCATTAAACCAGTGAGGGAGTGGGTGTAAACCCAATAAGATAGTGAGGAAAGAGTATGTCTGAGACTGGTCCAGTTCAGAAGTCAAATAGTCAAGGCAGGCAAGGGCAAGGCACAGAATGAAGTCGGACTGAGCAGTTGCACTGCATTTACTTCAATAGAAGAGGCCTGACAGGGAAGGCAGATGAGCTTAGGGTATGACTTTGGACATGGCACTGGGATATTATAGCAATTACAGAGGCATCACTCAGGGATGGATAGGACTGGCAGCTTAATGTTCCAGGGTATAGATGCTATTGGAAGAATGGAAAGGGGGACAGGAGAGGGGGAGGAGTGGCATTTTTGATTCTGGATAGCATTATGTTTTTGCTTAGGGAAGATATTCCTGAAGTATGCCCAGTGAAGTTATTAGGTGGAACTGGGAAATAAGAAAGGGATAATCACCTTATTGGGGTTTTCTGCATGGATTTTGTCCGGGTGCTCCGGTTTCCTCCCATAATCCAAAAAGGTGCAGGTTAGGTGGAATGTCCAGGCTGAATTGCCCATAATGTTCAGGGATGTGCAGGTTGGCTGGCCCTGGGAAATGCAATGTTTCAGGGGGAGGTTAGGAGGCTCTCCAGGTCAGTATCAATGTGATGTGCTGAATGACCTGCTTCCACACTTGGGATTCTCTGATTATTCTACTAGTTTTAAAATAGTTACAGAAAATAATAGACCAGATCTAAAAGTTAAGGTTCTGAATTGGGCAAAGGCCAATTTTGATGGCACAAGGCAAGAACTTTCATCTGGCCCCTGCAGCCTGCTCTACCATTCAATAAGATGAGGGCTGATCTTTTCATGGCCTCAGCTGCACATTCCTGCTCTCTCACCATAACCCTTAATTCCTTTCCTGTTCATAAATCTAATTTTGCCTTAAAGGCATTCAAGTTGATAACGTCAAATGTTGGACTCAGCAGGGAATTCCACAGATTCACAACCTTTAGCTGAAGAAGCTCCTCCTGAACTCAGTCCTAAGTCTGCTCCCCCTTATTTTGAGGTAATGCTCTGTAGTTGGACCCGCCCCCAGGGGAAATAGCCTCCCTGCTTCTATCTTATCTACTCCCTTCATAATTTTATTGTTTCCTCTCCAACCTCCCATTCTACTAAATTACAATGACGATAGAACCAGTTTTCTCAATCTCTCCACATACACCAACCCTCAACTCCCAACTCAAACTAGTGAACTTCCTCTGTACTCCCTGCAGTGCCAGTACATCCTTGCTAATGGAAGGAGACCAAACCTGTACACAGTACTCCAGGTGTGGCCTCCCCAGCCCCCTGTACAGCTGCAGCATAACCATCCCTCTAGCAATGAAGCACAATATTCCCTTCACTGCCTTAATTACCTGCTGTACCTGCAAACCAGCTTCCTGTGATTCACACACAAGGACACCCAGCTCCCTCTGCACAGCAGCCTGCTGCATGTTTACATCATTTCATCATCCAGTTTGCTGTTAGTCCGACAAAAATGGATGACCTCACGTATCCCAACATTGTACTCCATCTGCCAGATCCTTACCCACCCACGTAACCTCTCTGTATCCCTGTGCAGAATGACAGTGGTCTCTGCAGACACTGCTCTACCTCATCTTTGTATGAAATGTGAACTCTTACGCCGTATACTTGGTCCTCAACTCCAAAACATTTGTGTAAATTGCAAACAGTTGTAGTGCCAACACTAATCCAAACACCCATTTATCCCCATTCTGTATTTTTTGTTTGTTAACCGATCCTGTTTCAATAATAATTACCCATAATGCTGTGCATCTTTACCTAATACAGCAGTCTTTTGTGTGGCAACTTACCGAATACCTTCTGGAAATCCAGGTACACCACCTCCCCCGAGTCCGCCTTGTCCAACGCTCTCGTCGTATCCTCAAATAATTCCAGGAAATCCATTAAACGTGACCTGCCTTTCATGAATCCATGCTGTGTCTGCGAAATGAGACAATGTCTACCCAGATATCTCACCACTACTTCCTCGAGGGATTCAAGCATTTTCTCCACTACAGAAGTTAAGCTAACGGGTCCTTTTTGAAAAATAATGTTATCAATTTGCAGCTTCCAGTCTGTCCAAACCATCCCAGAATCCAACAAATTGTAGTGAATTGTCACGAGTCTATTTGTTATTCCCCCACCCCCACCATCTTCTTTAGTCCCTGGGATGCATTCCATCAGGGCCAGGAGACCCATCTACCTTTAGGCTGTTATCTTTCCCAACATTGCCTCTTTACTGGGAATGATTGTTTCTCTGTCCTCATCTGCCATTGCCTCCATAGGCCTGTGACAGTGAGAGTATATAGACAGTATGTTCCTGTTAAGGCCAAGGCTGGGAGATGTAGAGAATGCTGCCTGTCGAAAGAAATTGAGGGCCTGGTCAAGAAAATGAAGGAGGCATATGGGAGGTACAGAAAGCTGTATTTCTGAAAATCCCTAGAGGAGTATAGGGGCAGTAGGAGTATACTCGAGGTAAACCAGGAGGGCAAAAAGGGGACATGACATAGCTTTAGGAAATGGGTTTAAGGAGAATCCAAAGTGATTGTACAAATACACTAAGGACAAATGAGTAATCAGGCAGAGAATAGGTACCCGCAAACATCAAGGCTGTCTGTGGAACCGCAGGAGGTGAGAGAGGTTCTGTATGAGCGGAGAGGTTTTACAAACAAAATGTGCACATCGGAAAACACAAAGTTGAACATCCCAGTCTCGTGTTTTCAGTAAACGGGGACTTGCCTCAGTGTGGCTGCACCCATGAGTACGAGTCACCATCTTTATTTGGGACAAGAATTCACTGGACACGTGTGGAGCCGCCAGCTTTGTAGGGGGCAAGGTGCAACCAGGCGCATGTGCAGCCTTTCTCTGGTACAGAGTCATTGGGCAGGATTTACACAGAGCACATTCAAACTCAGAGAAATGGATGTTAATTTCTGGATTTGTTTCGTCATTCATTTAAATGATTTGGTATCGTAAATGAGTTTGCAGGTCATATAAAATTGGAGGTATTGTGGATAAACAAGAAGGTTTCCTCAGATTACTATGAGATATTGATGAGATGGGGTTTAATTTTGATAAATGTGACGTGCTGCATTTTGGAAAAGCAAATCAGGGCAGGACTTATACACTGAATGGCAAGGCCCTGGAGATGTTTGCGGAACAAAGAGACCTTGGACTGCGGGTTCATTGTCTTTGCAAGTCAAGTTGCAGGTAGATAGGATGATGAAGAAGGTGTTCAGTATGTTTTCCTTTATTGGTTCGAGCGTTGAGTATAGGATGTGGGAGGTCCTGTTGCTGTACAGGACATTCGTTAGGCCACGTTTGGAATATTGTGTGCAGTTCTGGCCTTCCGATCAGAAGGGTGCTGTGAAACTTGAAAGGTTTCAAAAAAAAGACTTCCAAGGATGTTGTTAGGGTTTGAGATTGAGCTACAGGTTGAGGCATAAAAGGCTGGGACTGTTTCCCCGGAGTGCCATAGGCTGAACGGTGATGTTATGGAGGTTTATACTATCATGAGGGGCATGAATAGAGTAAACGAACAAGGTTTTTTCCCTGGAGTGGTGGTGTCCAGAAGTAGAGGGCATTGCTTTAGGGTGAACGGATAAAATTTCAAAGGGGCCTAAAGGACAACTCTTTCATGCAGTGGGTGGAATGAGCTGCCAGAGGAAGTGATGGAGACGCGTACAACTAAAACATGTTAAAGGCATCTAAATAGACACATGATATGATTAGGAAGCGTTTACAGGGATATGGGCCAAGTGCTGGCAAATGGGAATAGATTAGGTTCGGATACCTGGTTGGCTTGGATGAGTTAGACCGAAGGGTCTGTGTCGGTGCTATACATCTCTATGACTGTGGGATCATAACAGCTTATACTGCTCTGCTTCATCTCTGGGCTCCCTCATGACCACTTTGTCAATATCTAGCTTCCTCAGTCTCGAACAATGGGTGTATTTTTGGTCTGTTTTGTATTTTACTATTACTTTTACAGATAATTTTGTAAGTTAATTTTTCACTGCCGCCCAGCCCCTGACCATGTGCTGCTTATTAATATTTTTCTGGAAAATCTTTGACAGTCAAGAATTCCTTTTTCCAATAAGCAAGTGTATTTTCCTTCCATTTCTGACTATCAAATTCTGAACCATTTTCATTCACTGTAATCCATTTTGCAATCCCTGAAACATCAACTGTGTTTCTCCTTCCACTGATTCCAGTGATTCAGTCCCAAAGCCCTGTTGCCTGTGGAGAGGGTGATGTTTGATTTTCTTGTACAGCTGCAGTTTGTGTGGTGAAGGTGCTCCCACAATGTGGTTGGGTAAGAGACATTACAGAGTATTCATTACAGCAACAGTGATGATGTAAAGATAATGTCCAAATCAAGAACAGTTTGTAGTTTCATTATCATGCTTATAATTTCGCAAAAATATTATTGCGAACTTTAGACATAAGGCCAGAGATGGTGATATTAGGTCAGACAACCAAAAGCATTGCCAAATAAGCAGGTTTTGAGGAATGTCTTAAAGGAGGAAAGCAGACCTATGAAGGTTTGGCTGTGAATTTCAGACCTTGCTGCTTTGGCAACTGTAAAAGCAGCCACACAGGTGAGGTAATGAATTACCAGATCATTGGGAGTCTCGAACAGAATGGGTTGTCGAGGTCTCATAGGGTGTGTGATGCAGCGAGCTAGGGATCATCACAACCAGGAATTACATCAAGGGTGAGAATTTTAAATTGAGGGATGTCGGCCGGATGCTGGCAGGTGAGACTAGATCAGGTTGGGATATCTGGTCGGCATGGACAGGTTGGATTGAAGGGTCTGTTTCCATGCTGTACATCTCTATGGCTCTATGTTGTTGATTATGAATAGCAGACTTTTGATGGATCAACAAGTTTTGGTACGAGGGAGAACATGGGCAGCAGAGATTTAATTTTTGTTGAGATTACAGGGAGGTTGAATGTGGGAAGCTGGTCAGGAATGTGTTTGTATAAAGAGAATATATGAGCTGAGACAAGGGTGGAATCAGCTAGAAATAGTGGTGTTGGAGTGGGACTGGACTGTCCCCCTCACCTCACCTCTGGGATTCAGCTGGTTGTCAGGTTGTGAATCAGGCAGTAACACAATCGGGAGCTGAGTGGCCCTGGTGGAGCCTAAAATGAGTGTCACTCTGCTGGCTGTTGCTGAGCAGCTTCTGCTTGGTAGCCCTGTTGATGACATCTTCCATCACTTTACTGCTGATCGAGTGTGGACTGACAGAGGGAAATTTCCTGGATTGGATTGCGCTGTGTTTTTGTGTTGAACATCCCTGGGCAATGTTCCACATTGTCGGTAGATGCCAGTGCTGGAGCGGTACTTGGCTTGGTGGGTGGCAAGTTCTGGAGCGCAAGCCATCAGTATTATTGCCAGAATACTGGCAGGGCCGATAGCCTTTGCACTACTTAACCCCTCCATCAGTAAGGGTGGGGATATCTGTGATGCTTCCTCCAATGAGTTGTTTAATTGTCCATCACTGTTCACAACTGGGTGTGGCAGAACTGCAGAGCTCTGATCTGTTCCATTGGTTGTGGGATCACTTAGCTCTGTCACTTGCTACTGATGCTGTTTGATATGCAGATGGTCCTGTTAGGTAGCTTCACCAGGTTGGCACTTCATTTTTAGGTATGCCTGGTGCTGCTCAAGGCATGCCCTCCTTTCCTGTCCGTTGTGATGGGTGAGTGCAGGATGTACAAACCCATGAGATTACAGATTGTGTTGGAGTACAGTTCTATTGCTGTTGTTATCCCACAGTGCCTCAGAGAGATCCAGTTTGAGTTCCTACATCTGTCCCATTTAGCACGGTGATAGTACCACTCAGCACAAGGGAGGTTTTTCTCAGCTTTAAGCCAAGACTTATATCTCCAAAAGGAATGTGTGTTGGTCGCTCTTACCAATACTGTCATGGACAGATGTATCTGCAGCTGGTCAATTCATAACAATGAGATCAAGTATGTTTTTCCCTCTTGTTGGTTCCCTCACTACCTGCTGCAGACTCCGTTGAGCAGCTATATCCTTTAGGACCTGACCAGCTCTGCCAGTAATTCTGTTGCAGAGCTAGTCTCGATTGTGGACATTGAAATCCTGTACCCAGAGTACGTTTGACACCATTTTACTTCCTCAGTGCTTCCTCCAAATGTTGTTTAACATGAAGGACAACTGATTCATCAGCCAAGGGAGGACGATATGTGGTAATCAGCAAGAGTCATGAGACTTCCTGCTGTCCGGAGCCAATGCTGAATCCTCCCAGGGCAATCCTCCTTGTCTGTACACCACCTCTGCCGGGTCTGTCCTCCCGGTGGGACCCGACATATCCAGAGCTTTCACGAGAACGTGAAGACTGCAGATGCTGGAGATCAGAGTGGAGAGTGTGGTGCTGCAAAAGCACAGCAGGTCAGGCTGATGAAGTGCTTAGGCCCGAAATGTCGATTCTAATCTTCTCCTCGAATGCTGCCTGACCTGTTGTGCTTTTCCATCACCACACTCTCGATATCTGGTGTCTGGTCATTGTCTGTAAGGGTTGATTTCATGAGTATGAGTATGTCAGGCTGTTCCTTGATTGGTCTGTGAGACAGCTATGCACATTTTGGCACCAAACTCCAGATGTTAGTCTGGAGGACGTTGCACCATCGAGCGGGCTGATTCTGTGGTTGTATTTCCTAATGCCCTGTTCGATGCCAAGTGGTCCATCCAGTTTCATTCCTTTGTTGAGACTTTGCAGTGATTAATACAGTGAGTAGCTGGCTGGGCCACTGTCAGGTTGGCAGGAGTTTTTCCGCCATTGACAATGGTTCCATGGAGATCAGGAGATTCCTAATTCCAGTTATTTTTTCTTGAATTCAGATTCCACCATCTGCCAAGACCGAATTGGAACCAGGACTTCAGTCGTTTGTTGCAATATTCTGGATAGAAGTTACGTACACCAGGTTTGTTCGCTCACTTTTAAAATCACTTACCCCGGTTTTGATTCTTTGTGAAACACTGTCCATCATCCTCTCTCCTCCATCCTTCTCTCCAACAACCAGACTTTTGAGTCCATGGAGTTTCACTGTCACTAAGACTGAGGTAATCGGATATTTTGCTTCACTCCCTCCCACTAGCCCACCGAGTCAAACTGCATCACCGAGTGTTCCTGGTTTTTGTCCAAAACAGCCATCTTTCTCCAATCTCATGTGAAGCCTTATCAGAGCTCATCTTGACCCTTTACCCTAATTTCAGTAAACTATAGACTTTCCAACTCTCTTTCCTCCTCCTCCTCCTCATCAGTCCCCCTCACCGATTCACAGATATTGTTCTTTGTTCTGTCTTTTCTGGTTATGTCCTTCTCTCCCAAAATCCTGCTCCATCTGCACTCTCCCTTTCCTTTCTGAATTCCTTGCATTTGGTGTCCTTAGTCCCTCCTGTATCTCACCTACATACTGCCAGGAGGTGACATTGTGCAAAAGCACCATGTTAGGTTTCACATGGACACTGACATTGCCCAGCTCTCCCTCCCCAACATCCCTCTCCATTACTCCACTGTTATTCCGTTATCAAACTTCTTACCACATTCACACTACTCAATTAGCTGCAGTTTCCTCCGACGAAACATTGTAATGGTTAAACCCGTTGCCTGATAAATTACTTTCCATTACTGCTGAGCCTCTCCCTCTCACTGAGAACTCTCTTAGGCAGAACTACACTCTTCACAGTATTGATGTCATCTGATCAGGCATCTACACAATCACAAACACCAGGAATTCCAATCTCTTGAATGTTGTTTATCTCCTCCTCACCCCAGTTCCATTGCTTCTTCCCCGCGTCTGTGTCGCCTTACATTTGATGAATCTGAAACGGAACCCTTGATTCCGTGAGAGAGCCAGAATTTGGTTTCAGACTCCCCTATGGTGGGAAACTATTTATCTTGTCAAAACCCTAAAGAATCTGGTGGTGGGATCTGATTGTAGGTGATGGAACTTGCAGAGAATGATGTGTTGTATCTGGGTGGAAGGTAAGGACTTGGGGAGGATTCTATCCTTGCAGTTGGAGGTGTGTGTTTTAAAGGCAGAGATGCGTGAAGTGGAGGAGACACATTCGATGGTATTGATCATGTGGGATGGAAAATTGCGGTCCTTGAAATATGGGGCCATTTGGTATGTTCAGGAGTCAGTGGAACACTGCAGTAAGCATGAGACAGAGACGTTGGCCAGGGAACAGGCTCATGTGTTAAAGTGACAGGCAGCTGGAAGCTCAGGGTCTGTTTTTGCAGCAGAACGTAGATCATCAGTCGCCATTTCCGCCACCACCACTGAGATGCTGCCAGACACAGGTTGCTGTCTTCTCCATTAACAACTATGCACCCTCCCAGCCAGCTCGTGATCCATTCCTTTGTCTTTCCAAATGTTCCAGTCTCTCTTTGAGTTCTGTCCCTGCCTAGTATTAACTCGTAAACCCCTATCTCCTACAGAACAAAGAAACTTGTCAGGTTAGTTGAATTGGCCAAGCTAAATTTCCCATAATGCTCAGGGATGTGTAGGTTCGGTGCATTAGTCAGGTGAAATATACAGTAATAGGGTAGGGGAATGGGTCTGGGAGGGATATGCTTCAGAGGGACGCTGTGGAACTTTTGGGCCGGATGGCCTGTTTCCACACTGTCAGGATTCTAATTTTCCCAGTTCCCATCGGTTCTGAGGAAGGGCCACTGGACAGATTTCTGTTCCCAGATGCTGCCAGACCTGCTGAGCTTTCCCAGCACCTCCTGCTTGTTGTTCCTGATTGACACCATCCATCCACCTTCCGGGTTTGATTCAGGCAGGGGGAGGATCCCACCACTGACCTCACAATGGGGTCCAGCTGATTGTTGGCAGCTTCGGACCAATAGGAAAAGGTGGTGGGACTGGTGGACCAAGTGGAACCAGCTGGTCATCCAAACAATGGGAGTGAATGAGGGGCGTGGCCAGTGGGATGACACGTCACCAGTAACTCCGCCTGTGCAGTGTCACGTGACTCGGCTGTTGGTGAATGTGGGAGACACAAACAGGGAAGGGGAGAGTGGCCTCGGAGACAGGGAGATAATGAGTCACTTTAGACTGGGAAGTTTTAATTACACTCTGTGCGGGTCGTTAGTCTGAATTAGAAACTGCCTGCAGTTTGCAGCAGATGGGAAAACGGCTGCGGTCCTGAGGCAGTGATAGGACCTGGGATATGGTCGTCATCTTTATTGGGGGCAAGGTACAGTGAGGCGCATGTGCATGTCCCCTTCTTAGGATGGGGTGGGGCTTACGATTTGAAGAGAGGTATTTACACATCAAGCACATACTATGAGAAAAGTATGTCTCTATATTCTTCCTGTACTGACTGTGAGTTTGGTTTTGTGAATTCATTTCATAGGATATCAATTCAGAATAATTGAGGCTGGGATCTCAAAGTTTTTACAGTCATTGGAGTCATCAGGATCTGAATATCATTGGCATTTAACTGTGGAAGGAGAAAGGTTTGTCTGTTCTGTCTGTGGGAAAATATCTCCAATATTTTTGTTCAGCAGAAAGATGTACAAATTCGTGATTGGATCACCCTTTGTGTGTGTGCACTGTTCTGGGCCCTGCAGCTGAGGAAGGAGATATTGTCCTGAGAGAGAGCACAGATTTATCCAAATTACACCTCGTCTCTTTGTAAGAACTGTCTGATTTAGACCCAATCACCCACTTCATGATGTTAACCTGTCAACTTCATATTTTCAATTCCCTGCAAACTTCCCATTAAAAATCCTTTTGGACTCAAATTCCAGTACCTTTTCAGGTGGAATGTTCCAGATTCTGACAACTGTCTGTTCATTCAGAAACTGCTCTGGTCAATGTTGACTCTGGGATTACAAGGGACTGAATTGAAAGATAAGATGCTGTTCCTGAGCTCCCATTGAGATGCATTGGAACAGTACAGGAGGCTGAGGGCAGTGTAGGTGTGAGCAGACAATGACAATGACAGGGCTGCACTGTGAGGGCTGCTTGGCTCAATGAGAGTGTTTTGGAGTTGGGTGTAAACAGACTGATGTGAGACAGGGAAACGGTGAAGCTTAAACTCCGTTTTAGTTCAGGCTGTTCAGAAATTCACATGGTCCCAATGGGAACTGCCAGTTTTTAAGTGATACCTGCGGAGTATTTGTTAACATTTTTAATGTATTTTTAGTGAGGGCAGTTGAGAGTTAACCACATTGCTGTGGGTCTGGAGTCACATGTTGGCAGACCAGGTGAGGATGGCCATTTCCTTCCTGACAGGACATGAGTGAACCAGATGGGTTTTCTAACAATCGACAATAGTTTCATGATCATCATTCGCCTTTTCATTCTAGATTGTATTGGATTCCGATGCTGCCATCAGCCATGTTGGGATTCTAACCCTAATCCTCGGAACACTGCACATATCACTCATCTGGCAGGAATACCATTAAGCCATTGCCTCAATTTTTAGCAATGTTTAAAAGAAAGTTCCATCATTCTACATGTACAATGTGAGATAAAATACTGCAACGTCCATGTGTCAGCCTCTCCACAAGGTCAATCAACACAAATTTGTTTGGGGGCGAAATATTACACTTTTTTGGGGGGTGGGGTTTATTAAACAAAAATGAATCCAAATAAAAATCTGATGGCACGGACATGTAATTTCTGAAGCCGGAGGGGGATTACAGAGACAGGGAGGGTTGTGGGGCCGGAGGAGGATTACAGAAACAGGGAGGGTTGTGGGGCCAGAGGGGGATTGTTGTCCAAACATCACTGTGGTGTACATGGACTGCAGCATTTCAGGGAGGCGGTTAACCACCACTTTCTCCAAGACAAGTAAAGGTGGCCAATAAATACTGGTCTGGGCAGCAAAGGCAACTCGCAGTGAATAAAACCAAGCAGTGGCCTCTCTGAGCTGACTGGCTGTGAGGTTAAAAATCTCTCTGGAAATGGAGTGGGCAGAGAAGAGAAACAGTGACATTTCACAGCTGCCCTCAGAGAGACCTCACCCTTGGAAGTACTCAGAGCCGGGGATCTGCTCAGTGCGTTTCATTCTCTTCAAACATCAATATTAGACGGTTTTATTTTATTAAATCTACAATAGTGAGTCAGGTGAGGATTTCTTTTTAATGTCTTACAGTCTCTTGAGTAAATATTTAAGATATGAAATGTAAGCATTGCTATTCTCGGGCAGTATTTTTTGAGCAGTTAGACTGTGTCTTTGTCATGGTCTGTAGACTGTTAAGGCGGAGAGATGACCTGTTGTTGAGTAATGTGCTGTTCCTGTCGGATGTGGAAGATTAGGGAGAGTTTCAATGATCCTGATGATTACGTCTGCACGAAATGTGATTGAAAATCCTATTGGAATGCATGGATAGGTGGAGGAGTGATTAAAGACAGTGATGAATTGACAGGAGCCGGAGAGTGTGATAGGTGGCAGTTTCAGGATTGCAGGATACTGCAGATACAGTCAGGTAGATGGGTTACCTCTAGGAGAGCTCGGAGGGGTAGGTCGGTACTGCAGTAGTCTCCTGTGGCTATCCGCATCTCAGACAAGTACACTATTTTGGAAAATGTGGTGGTAATAGACTTTCAGGGGAATGTAGCACTGACAGCCAAGTTACTGGTACTGAGACTGGCTTCTAACATAATGTGAGGTATATCCAGTTCCACAAGATCGATTGTGATAGGGGACTCCCTAGTCAGGGACACAATCTGCCATTTCTGCAGCTGACAGTGAGAGATCAGAATGGGGTGGTGCTGCCCTGGTGCCAGTGTCAAGGAAGTCTCTCAGAGGGAGCAGAATACTCTCAAAAGAGAAAATAACCAGTCGGAGGACATTGTACATTGGTACCAATGGCATAGGAAGGGGAAAGCATGGGGTCCTGACGAGCAGGTAGATTTGCTAGTGCCACTCGGGAGGCATTAAACTAGTGAGGGAGTCGGGGTAATCCTCATGAGATAGTGAGGAAAGAGGTGAGTCTGAGGCTGGTACTGTTCACCGGTCAGACTGTCAAGGCAGGCAAGAGCAAGTCACAGAATGAGATGCGACGGAGCAGTTGAACTGCATTTATTTCAGTGCAAGAGGCCTGACAGGTCAGGCAGGTGGGCTCAGGGTATGGTTTTGAAATTGGACTGGGATATTACAGCAATTACAGAGGCATCACTCAGGCATGGATAGGACTAGCAGCTTAATGTTCCAGGGTATAGATGCTATAGCAAGGATAGAAAGGGGGCAACAGAGCAGGCAGAAATGTGTTTTTGATTATGGATTATGGCTGGGCTTCGGGAGGATATTCTTGGGAGTACATCCAGGCAAGGTAATTAGTTGCTACTGAGAAATAAGAAAGGGATGACCATCTTACTGGGATTGTGGTATAGACTCTCTCCCAATAGTCAGCGGGGAATTGAGACACAATTTTACCAGGAGACGTCAGTTATCTGTAAGAATAATATGGATGCAATGATAAGTGGTTTTAACTTTACCAACATAGCCTCGGAGTGCTGTAGTGTTAAGGGCTTGGATGGAAAGGTATTTGTTCAGTGTGTACGAGAACGTTTCTGATAGAGTTTGTAGGATGTACCTACTAGAGAAGGAACAAAACCTGACCTGTTTCCGTTATTCATTCACAGGATGAAGCTGTCACTGGCTCGGCCAACATTTATTGCTGCGTTTACCCAGAGGGCAGTTAAGAGTCAACCACGTTGCTGTAGGTCTGGAGTCCCATACAGACCAGACCAGGGAAGGATGGCATTTTCCTTCCCTACAGGTCATGAGTGAACCATATGGGTTTTTCCAACAATTGACAATGGATTCCTTGCCGTCACTAGATTAGTTTTTTCCAGATATTTATTGAATTCACGTTCTCCCGTCTGTCGTGGTGGGATTCAAACCCGGGTCCCCAGAACGTTATCTGGGTCTCTGGAGTAACTGTCTAGTGATAGTTTCACTCCGTCATCGCTGCCTCTTAGGAAATGAGGTAGGGTGAGTGACTGAGGTTATTAGTGTGGGAGCACATCAGCACCAAAGATCCCACAGTATTGTGGCTCAGTGGTTAGTGCTGCTTCCTCAGCACCAGGGACCTGGTTTTGATTCCAGCCTCGGGCGACTGTCTTTGTTGGAGTTGGCACATTCTCCCCACTGTCTTTGAGGATTTCCTTCGGGTGTTCCAGTTTGCTCCCACAGCCCAAAGATGTGTAGGTTAGTTGGATGAACCATGTTAAATTTCCCATAGTGTCCAGATGCAGTAGGTGAGGTTTTGGGATGTGCAGGCAAATCTCTGACTGATGTGAAAAGATCCCTTTGTTGTCTTGGATAGAGGTCAGATGGAGGTGTGGCTACATGTATTACATCTCCCATGGCGGCGAGGGAGGGTCAAGGGTGTTGTGCATGGTTGGTGGGAGGGTGTGGACCGAACATGGGAGGTGCAGAGGGAATGGTCTCTGGGGATTGCAGATAGAGGTGGGGAGGGACATATGTCTCTGGTGGTGGGGTCTGACTTTAGGTGGCAGAAATAAGAGGTTAATGTGCTGTACCTGGAGATTATTGGGGTGGAAGGTGAAGACCGCAGGGCTGTATTCTTTATTGTGGCTGGAGGGGTGAAGTAAAGGCGGAGGTGCGGGAAGTGGAGGGTATGTGTTGGAGGGCATTGTTGATCAAGTCAGAGGAAAATTACGGTCCGTGAAGTAGGCCTTTCTGGGATGTCCTGGAGTAGAATCCAAAGAGATTAAACAAATATATCACAGACAAAAGATTAACTGGACCAGAGAATAGGACCCCTTAAAGGTCAACAAGGCTGTCTATGGAACCACAGGGGGTGCGAATGATATGCAAATATTTCACGTCATTTTTACTGTAGAAGAACATGGAAGCTCGAGAGTTTGGAGAAATAAACAGTGATAACTTGAAAAGTGTCCATGTTACAGAAGATGTGGTACTGGATGTCTTAAATCGCATCAAGGTGGATAAAGCCCTGGAACCTGATCAGGTGTATCCTGGAACTTTCTGGAAATCTTGGGAAGTGATTGTTGGGCCTCTCCTGAGGTATTTGTATCGTTGATAGTGACAGGTGAGGTGCCATTATTTTAAAAAAGTGGTAAGGAGAAGCCATGGAACAAGAGAACAGTGAGCCTGAAGTCAGTGGCAGGCAAGTTGTTGGAAGGGATTCTGAGGGACAGGATATCCATCTATTTGGAAAGGTAAGGAATGACAGGGAGAGTCAATGTGGATTTGTACATGCACAATTGTGTCTCACTAACTAGAGTGAGTGTTTTGAAGTGACAAAGTAAATTGATTAAGCCAGGCGGTGAATGTTGTTTATATGGACATTCAACAAGGTTCCACAAAGCAGACTGGTTAGCAGGTTAGATAACATGGAATGCAGGGCGAGCAAGCCATTACAAAACTGCCTTGAAGGTAGGAAACAGAGGGTGGTGAAAGAGGGTTGCTTTGCAGACTGGAGGTCTGTGAGTAGCAATGTGCTGCAAGGATGGATATTGGGACCTTAAATAAATGACTTGGATGTGAATATATGAGGTGTGGTCTGGAGGTTTACAGAAGACACCAAAATTGGGGGTGTAGTGGACAGTGAAGAAGGTTAGTTCAGAATACAGCCGGATCTTGATCAGATGGGCCACTGGAGCAAGGAATGGCAGACGGAGTTCAATTTAGGTAAATGTGAGCTGTTGTATTTTGGAAAGGCATATCAGGGCAGGACTGTTACACTTAATGGTAAAGTCTTGGGGAAAGTTGCTGAACAAAGGGACCTTGGAGTACAGGTTCATAGTTCCTTGAAAGTACAGTCACAGGTAGGCAGGGTAGTGAATGCTGCGTTTGGTACGCTCCGTGTTATTGGTCAATGCATTGACTGCAGCTGGTGGGATACCGTACTGTAGCTGTACAGGATATTGATGACAGCTCTTCTGGAATTCTGTTTTCAGTTCCAATCTCCCTGTTCTTTGAATCAGGCATCTGATTGGGTACATGAAGAGGGAGGATTTAGAGGATAAGGGTGAACCGCTGGCAAATGGGACTCCATTAACGCTCTCCGTTATTGGTCAATGCATTGAACACAGAAGCTGGGAAGCTGGTCAGGACATTGATTACCCACTTCTGGAATTCTGTTTTCAGTTTGAATTTCCCTGTTCTGGGAAGGATGTTGTGAAACTTGAGAAGGTTTGGACAAGATATACAAAAAAGTTGCCAGGATTGGAGGATTTGGTGGATAGGAAGGGGCTGAATAGGCTGGGGCTATTTTCTCTGGAGAGTCAAAGACTGAAAGGTGACTTCATGGAGATTTATAAAATCTCGAGGGGCATGGATAAGATGAGCAGCTGGGGTCCTATTTCCACAGGTTAGGTGGGTCCAAAACTAGAGCACATGGGTTTAAGTTGAGAGGGCAAAGATTTAAAATGGATCTAAATGGCAATGTTTTTAAGCTGAGTGTGGTGTGTGTATGGGAGGGGCTACCAGATGAAGTAGTGGAGGCTGAAAAAATCACAACATTTAAAAGGCTTCCAATTGGGTACATGAATAGGAAGGGTTTTAATGGATGTAGGCCAATAGATGGTAAATGGGAATCCATTAGTTTAGGATTCCTTGTTGGCACGGACGAATTGGAACGAAGGTCTGTTTCTTTGATCTTAATATATTAAGATGCATTCCTCTCTTTTGTGGAGAGCTAGCTGAAGCATAGATAATTAACCTTGGAGCTGAGAAGGTGAAGCAGTGTTTTCGACCTGGTGCAGATTTGATTCCATGGTTTTGAATTTGCAGTCAGAGAGAGGAATTGTTAACACTGTCACAATTTTTAGTAACTACTTCCAAGTAATTGGCAAATAATACAAGGCGAAAATGTGAACACTATTTTACTCAGTAAGTTCTGAGCATCTGGAACAGTCTGAAGGACACAGATACAGCAGGTATTCTGAAACAGACTTGGAATTTTACTTTTAAGTAAAGATTTGCGGGGATATGGGCACATGGGAGGGGACTTGGGACAGATTTGCAGCATCTCCAGAGGGAGAGAGTATAGCCCCAAATGTGCTGAATAGCCCCAAGCCCCTGTACTCTGTGATACTGCCCCATTCACTGTGAATGATGAAGCTCATCCAAGGGCAGGGAGAGGGATTAGCCCTCCACTCTCATCACAATGGGGCCTGGCTTGATTAACGGCAGCTCCAGACCAATAGGAGGAGAGGCTGTGTTGTCCTGCAGCCAATGGGATTGAATGAGGGGTGTGGCCAGCAAGACAACACCTGTCCATGAGCTGTGCAGGTGCAGTGTCACTGGGTGGGGGTGGGAGAGACAGCAGAGACTGGGACAGAGGCTGTTGGACCTGAATTACAAACTCCCGGTAAATTAAAATCAAAAGAACTGCAGATGCTCTAAATCAGAAACAACCAGGAGGTTCTGGAAAAGCTGAGCAGGTTTGGCAGCATCTGTGAAGAGAAATCAGAGTTGAAGTTTAAGATCCCGTGTCCCTTCCACAGAACCGATGTTACTGAGGAAAAAAAAATAGTTGATATGCAGAAGATCGTGTGGGGGAAGATAAAAGGAGTAAAGGATAGGTTGGAATATAGTGAGAAGAACGGTTGGATAAAGGAATGGATAACGATCTGGCTGGGGGAAGGTGACTAGCTGTTAATGGAGACTGTTAGTGTCTAACCATAGGTAGTGTGTAATGGCAGGCTGTGAGAACAAGGCCTGGTGAGTGAGGTAGGGGGCTACGACATGAGGTTGTTAGCCTATGGTTATCCACTAACTGTCTCCATTGTAAGCTGTTGCCCGCATATATCACTCCACGATTGGAGCTGCCGAGGACACAAACCTTTGGAATATCCTCCCTAACCCCCCTCTGTCTGCCTTAAAGATTTATCTAAAATCCTTCTCTTTAATCAACGTTTCCATCATTCATGAAGCATTTTAGGAGATTTGTCAATGTGAAAGGCTCCATGCAATGCTGGTAGTTGTTGTTAATGTCTAACATTAGGAGAAACAGGGATGAGCACTCTCTCTCTGATGCCTGATGAACAGCAGCAAAATCAGGAAGCACTGAGCATGCTCCAGCCCACAATGGGCCTCGGATTATTGATGTCAACACAGGACCAATAAGAGTGGGGGGACGAGGCTTGAGGACCAGGATGTGCCAGTTGGTCCTTCAACCAATTGGAGTGAATGAGGGGCGGCACAATACTCAACCACGTGATAAGCTTCACAGAGAGTTCAGGAAGCAATGCATTCTGGATGGTTGTCATCAGAGGATTCAAACCCTCTTTCCCACACCACCTCTCACCCCCTGCAGTGGACGCAATGTCGGACTCATTGATTTGGTTCTTAGTCTGCAGACAGGAGCTAGGACACTGAATTCAAAGAGAGGAGAGCCAGTGTCAGAACTGGGTGTGGAGGAAAGGAGTGGGGAGATTATTTGGATTTCGGTCACAAAAGAAAGAAATTGTGAGACAGAGATTTAAAGCTTCGGGGGAACGAGGAAAATACAGTTTAATACTATAGTTTTCTTATTAATTTCCATCCTGTATTAACAATGGTAACTTGTTTTCTCTGTTGTCGAGTACTGAAAGGGTGGATTTGAACTTCATGTTTAGATCTGATAGTTACTTGATCGGTGCCGATCTGAATATCATTGGCCTTTTCATGTGGAAAGAAAGGTGTGTATTCTGTCCGTGGGTGAATATTTCAAATCTGTGTGGCTGGGAAATATTTAGTGAGACACAGCCAAGTCCATGTTAGTGTGGTGACTGGGGAGAGAGATTTCATTGGTTTTGGAAATTCTGAAAAATCATGGCACATCTCCCAGGAACAATTAAGCCACAGCTTTGCTTTGTAGAAGGACAAGTCTTTAATTAACCATGCAACCAGAAAGACACAAGGATACCTGCACCACGGGAATCACTATGAAAACAGGATTGTTGTAAAGGAGTTCATTCTCGATCATGGATTGTAATCCATTGGCGTTGTCCCATCGGTTCCAGCGCCGTGGGGAAACACTGGAAATATGATGAATGCAGTGTAGGTTTCAGTTATTAAACTGTAAAAAGTGCAGAACAATTTACAACGATGTTTTCAGGGCTCAAGGTTCTGAGCTATAGGGAGAGGTTGGACAAGTGAGGATTTTATGTTTAGAGCAGAGGAAACAGGGGGTTCTTTTCTAGATGTGTATAAGACCATGAGGGGCATGGATAAGGTGAATGCATTCAGTCTTTTTCCCAGGGAATCAAGGACTGGAGGGCATCAGTTGAAGGTTAGAAGAGAAAGAATAAAAGGGAAGCTGAGGGGCAACTGTTTTACACAGAGGGTGGTATGTATATGGACTGAGCTGCCAGTGGAAGTGGTTCAGGGAGGAACACTCACAACAGGTAAAAACATGGATAGGAAAGGGCCAGAAGCAGATGGGCCAAGTGCAGGGAAATGGGGTTAGTGTGGATGGACATTCTGGTCGGCACGGGCCAATTTGGGCCAAAGGGCCTGTCTCTGCTGCAGGATGCTATGACTCTAACTGCATCTGCTATTTCTCCCACTAACTCTGTTGGTATCCTGAGACGTATTCCATCAGGGCAAGGAGACTTGTGTACATTTAGCTCCGTTAGCTTGCCCAGCTCTAACTCTTTCATGATAATGGTTGTTTCTTGGTCCTCACCTTCCCCAGTCTCCTTATCAATTACTGGCATGTTCTTCGTATCCTCCACTGTGAAGACTGACTGCTGTGTACTCATATTCCTGAACCCTGCTGGATAGCAATAACTAGGTACAGAACACTGAGAGGTCTTCTTTGAGCATTTATTGATGAGACATTGCCGTTACCTGGATAGTGTATATGCAAAACGCATTTAGGCAGTATCAGGTAACTCCCCGCCTGTCCGATGTACAGCTCCCATTCTTATACATTTGTGGTTTGGGACTTTGAATAGAGACTGTCTCTCAGTGTTATCTCCATGGCAACGGCAGTTAGAAAGTCTCGTTCAGTTCAGCAGTTTGTGGTTAAACCACACACTCCTCCCCCCCCCACGCTCCCGTGGCTCCCTCAAGTATCTGACAGATGCTTCAGTTTCAGTCAGGCTATCTATCAGGATTCTGATGTTAAGGAGCTGGTGTTGGAGCGACGTGGACAAAGTTATAAATCACACAACAGGTTATAATCCAACAGGTTTATTTGGACGAACAAGCTTTTGGAGTGTGCAGTGAATTTTAACTTGATCAGGATTATCTCTATGGTAACAGGTAAGTGTTTTAACAATCACAGAGGCCATATGTTCCCCACACAGTAGGTTCCTCTCTAGCAGTGTAAGCTGCTATTCTGGCCCTGGGGACAGCTACTCATAACTTTTCTCCCCAATCCCATCTAGCTTTCTGTCGAACTTTGAAGGTTTTTCTAATCTCCTAGTTTCTCCTTGGTCTTTGCCAATCTGTATGCCTTCTATTTCAATTTGATGGACTCCCTTATTTTCTTAGCCACCCATGGCAGATTACTCCTTTTCCTACAGTCCTTCCTTTTCACTGATATATACTTTTGCTGAGCGCTTCGAAAAATTGCTTTGATATTCCTCCACTGTCCGTCAACTGTCCCAGAATAAAGTCTTTGCTGCCCGTCTACATTAACCAAATCCTGCCTCATCCTGTTGTAGTCTCCTTTGTTTAATCACTGGATTGGATTTAATCTTCCCGCTTTCCAACTGTATTCTAAATTCATCCATACTTATCATAAGTCCTTTGTCAGATTACGAGGTGAGGTGATGGTTCCTGGGTGTTTTGGGCTTTCATTATCAGCGACCGTGGGTTTGTAATAAAGTACAGGATGGATATTCCCAACAGAGTATTCTGGACGGTGTGAATGTCCTACACAGTCTAAAACCATAAATCACTGTCTCCTCTCAGTTTAAAATTGCAAAATCATTATCTCCCACACGCTTCCTCACTATCTAAGTTTGGAACACTAATCCACCTGACTATCCTGCTTTTTCCAAAAATTTCCTTTGTTGAAGGTGGTGAGTTTTGGATTCAGCTTTCCAGTTATTACCATAAGAAGATAAGCACTGGGCACAGGAGAGTCAATGCCGCCCTTCGAACCAGCTCCACCATTTAATACGGTGATGATTGAGCTCACCTCGGTCTCAGCTGGATTTTCCCACCTGCTCTCTCTCTCCCTTCATCCCATTGCAAATTCAACATCTGTATCTCTTCAGTAAATTTGCTCATTGCCCTGGCATCCAGCGCATTTAGAATAGCGAAATCCACAGATTCACAACATATCGAAATAGGTACATTCTTCTTCATGAGAATAGAATAGAGCCTTTATAGTGCAGAAACAGGGTATTGACCCATCGAGTCCACACCCTATGATGAGCATCCCATTCCCTGTAACCCTGCATTTCCCGTTGTTAATTGCCTAATCGGCTCACACATGGGCACAGTGGGCAACTTGGCATGACCAATCCACCTAACCTGCACATCTTTGAACTGTGGGAGGAAACTGGAGCACCAAAGAAAACCATGCAGACATGGGGAGAATGTGTAAACTCTACACAGTTTCCTAAACCTGGAATCAAACCCAGGTCCCAGACGCTGTGAGGCAGTGCAAGCCACTGATCCACCTCTGCTTAAAATCTGCTGCCCCTTATTGGCTGAATGTATATTCCTTACCTCAGAAATCGGGTTGTCTAAGCGGATGTCTCAGTACAACCCTGTGACAGCCCACATGTCCTGTGTGTCTGAATGGATATCCTATACACAACACCCTCCAGCCCACACTTTCTTTCATTTTCCAGAGACAGGTCTCCAGAGGCTTCATTGGGATGACAACTCCCACAATTCCTGAGGCAGGGACCACACGTGTGCGGGGAAACCCGGCACTGTACAAAAACATGTGCTCTGGCGTAACTAGTGTAAAGTTTTTCACACTGATTGGCTGGTGGAAGGACTAATCTGCTTATAGTATTGATCTGTTTGGGGGGGGGGGTCAAAATGTCACCACACTCACATGGGTCCAAGTTCCATCCCCAATTCCTCATAACACTGGGAATAGACCAATGGGAAACAAGGAAGTATCTGACCTATTCTCCCAGAGTGAAGGTTCCTCTTCTGTCCAGGATCTGACACCACCCTTTCTGTTTCCTTGTGTTTCATTCTGCTGTTACATTATTGACTTGCAGCAACTGAAGGGAAAGGAAGTGAACCCAGAAAGGGTGCAGAGTCTAACCAGGACAGGAAGTGGTGGCAAGGATCTGTTTATCAGCAATTCCCTGAGAATGTGGAGGGTGTACACTAGGGAGTAGCAGAGTCAGAATGGTGGGAGAGAGAAAGTGGCTGGAGGGATACAGCTTTGGGGGAAGAAAGGGGAAAAAGATATTCCAGACAAACTAGAATTGTCTGTCCTGAATTTCTAATCTGTACATATTCCTTTATACACGGTGAGGATTTGCAGACTGAAATCTCAAAATCATGTGCCAATCATGATTAAGTTAAACAGAATTTGACAAACCAACCATGGGGAATCACTCGTCCAAAATTCTGCAACACTCTTCCTCCCAGCATTGTCGGTCTCTCTGCACCAAATGGACTGTGAATGGTTCAAGACAACAGCTCTCTACCATCTTCTCAAGGGTAACTAGAGATGGGGAATAAATGCTGGCTGAGCCAGTGATGCCCATATCCTGAAATGGTTTCTATCTCTCGTTGCTGAACCCCAGTTAATGTTACTGCAGGATGATGAGGGATGCTGAGTGCATCCTCCAGGAGGCAGCACCATCACATTACCCCTGCCTACACCCACACAGTAACACAGCAACGTCACTGGTACAAAGGGCAGTGAAGCCAAAGGAGGATTTCGATATAGTTCTTCGAGGTAAAGTCATGAAAGTGTATTGGAACACAGCAGAAACAGCCGTTTCCCATTTAATGGTGGAGCAGGATTGAAAGGCTGAATGGCCTCCTGCTGCTATCTCCCAGGTATATATATAGTCATGGAGCCCGGGTAGGAAGGAGTCGGCAGGGATTCTCCAGGAGATTGCACTTCCACATCCGGTTTCAGTGAGGGAAGGTTTGATGGATTTTATTTAACTATTGTCTTTTACATTTAAAAAAAAACAAATTTGCAAACCTTGTTACAGTTTATTCCAGAATAAATAAAAGTAAATGAATTGAAACTGTCTGAATATAACAGTTTTTAAAATTTCAAGTGCCCTTTACAACAAAATCCTGTCTCCTCCTGGACACCATCACTTTCCAGCTACTCATACTCCAGGGAAATATTCCCTCCCTGTCTGAACCTTTGGTTTGATTTAACTGCTTTTTGGTTCTCATTCTGTGAGGTGTGAAATGTTCTTTTCCCCCCATTTCTCCGATCCAGAAGTGTTATCACACACAGCTGAGCAATCTTCCATTTCGCTATTTTGCTTTTGGTTAATCACCCGCAGTAAACCACCCGTGTAACCAATTGAATATTTATTAGCAAGGCCCATGACGGGCAAAGCAAACCATTACAAGTGACAGAGTGGGAAGGGACTCAATCAAAGTACAATTGAGGGGGAGGGGGCAGCGGTGGAAGTAAAGCACTATAAGACCATAAGACATAGGAGTGGAAGTTAGGCCATTCGGCCCATCGAGTCCACTCCGCCATTCAATCATGGCTGATTGACATTTCAACTCCACTTACCAGCGTTCTCCCCGTATCCCTTAATTCCTCGAGACACCAAGAATCTATCAATCTCGGCCTTGAAGACATTTAGCGTCCCGGCCTCCACTGCACTCCGTGGCAATGAATTCCACAGGCCTACCTACTGCATCCCCTGCGGTGCCCACCTCTATCTGAAGGCATCAAGGGCATTATACACACCACATGCTCCTTCGTCAAGGACTCCCTGCAATGTAGCCTTTATCCACAATCATAGAACAGAATCCCGACGGTGCGGAAAGAGAGCATTGACCCATCAAATCCCACCGACCATCCGAAGAACATCACGCCCAGAGCCCTCCATCCCTGTATCACTGCATTTCCCAATGCTGATCCACCTGGTCTGCACAATCCTGGACACTGGACAATTTAGCAGGACTGGTCCACCTAACATGCACATGTTTGTACAGTCATTACTACAATTCCCAACACCAGCTCTCCAGCCAGTTCTCCTGAACTTCTAAATTTGGACTCATGCCCAAATTACCTCAGTAATGTGTCTTTCTCTCATTTGTTTCTGAAAGTAAATTAGGAACATTTTGAATAACTTTACGCACTTTACCAGAAGAACCCACACCTATTCTATCATTTACAAGTTTTAACTCATGAGAAATTTGTTACCTGCTCCAATGACAGTTATAATGCTCTGACCACTTCTACAGAGCCAGTGCAGGTCAATTCTAACAATTATCAATAGTTTGTACCTAAACAGGATGCCCCCACAACAGGAAGTACTCTGACACTCAATACCCTTAAGTTGTGTTTTTTCTTAAAGCCCCTCATGTGTCCGGCAATCTGGCAATACAATTGACGATATTTTATACAGTAACCTTACAGTCTCAATTGCCATTTCCAGTCCATGAAGCAGCCAGTAACATGCATCAGTGAATTGAATTCTAACCACAGTATTGCTCTGGCTGGAGTGAATGAGGAGTATGAAACTGTCTTCTCTGCATTATCTAAAATGAAACACTTGAACAAAATTCTTCAAGAGCTCGATAGGACAGACACAGGAAGGATGTGCTCCCTGGCTGGTGTGTCTGGAATGAAATCAACACTGACTGTGGTATCTTTACCCAGCATCCCCTTTAGCTGCATAAATGTTTAAGATGTATTTGCTGCTCTTATTCCACTCTCTTGATCACTCCGGTTTGCAACTGCTGTAGTGTTGGGGTCCATGCAAATTGATAACATTTAATTCAATCCATCCCAAAACACCTCTGTTTCTGTGTCTCACTTTAGTTCACCGAGACCGTCATTCAATCTGACCTCTTTACAAACCCTGCCCTGATATTTCCTTAGAGGGCTCAGAATGAAATGTTCACAGAATTATTACTGCGCAAAAGGAGGCGATTGGCTCATCAGCTCTCCAAAGGGTCACCTCACTGAATGCTGTTCTTCTACCTTTACCCCATAAACCTTCCCATTCGTCCTCTTCCAATAACTGTTCAATTCTATTCTCTTCATTGTACCTGGCTCCACCACAGTCTTTGGCAGTGCATTACTGACCATAAACATTCTCTGCATGAAAACGTCACATGTTATTCCTTTGTCAATCTCTCTTCATCGGTGCCTCCCCATTGTTGATTCTTTCATGAATGTGAACAGTTTGTCCTGATCTACTCTCACTAGACCCCTTTTGGAGGTATCTTTACCCAGTATCCCCCGGGATGGTGGATATCATCTCCCCGGTCACAGGAGACTAGTACGAGACCATTCAGGTGCTCTCACTGTGGGACTGGGTTCAGGACACCATCCTGCCTCACTGTACTCCAGGAAATATACACTGGGGATAGGCCATTCACCTGCTCGGAGTGTGGGAAGCAGTTCACTCAGATATCCAGCTTGATGAAACACCAGCGAGTTCACAAGTAACCACGGCGATTGGGTTTGTTTTGTTTGTTCATAGTATCATGGCATCACTTGCTGGGGCAGCATTTGTCATCCATTCTGACTGTGCAAGAGATGGTTCAGAGTGAACCCCATTATTCAGGGTCTGGATTCACATGCTGACTGGACCAGGTCAGAATTAACAGTTTCCCAGGCCCAAAGACATGAGGAGTTGATTTCTGGTGTATTATCCTATTTCGCAAATAGTAATGAATAATGTTTGCAGTTGAATTAAAAGTGAAAGACCAAAATGGGTTTTATTCTGATTGAGTACTTCCTCCTGTTTTCTCAGTTATTATTGATAATCGCATTCCTCTCGCACCAGAACCCGTTCCAGAGAGTGTTACAGAACAGGCAGAATGGTCAGCTGCAGCTGGTCACCTGACCGGTTACTAGTCCCAAAGGTTCACTCTCCACAGATGCTGCCAGTTCTGTTGAACGTTTTCCAGCAATGTTTGTTTTTGTTTCTGATTTCCCAGCATTTGCAGATCGTTAGTTTTTCAATACTCATCTTGTCTGTTGCAGAGGAGTTTATTGATTAATTTTGAGGGTTTTGAAAATTGCAAGTTAAGCAACAAATCTGCGATGATCGATTGAGTGGCAGAGCAGTGTTGAAGGGGTGAATGGCCGCCTCCTGTTCCAATGTAACTTGTCCATCTGCAGCTTGTGGTAACATTTCCCCTCACTGCTCACTTCACATCCATGTCTAACACACTGTTCCTGACTGAACAAACCTCCTGTGCTTGAACAAAACTTGCTCATGTTCAGTGGCTCCCTGTCTGGCCACCCGGGTTTAACTCTCATCATGGAATGCTGTCGTATATTACTGCGGGAATGCTCACAAAGGACTCAGCCTGGAGTCTGTATCCCCTGGGATCCAAAAACCCCATTTATTTCCTCCTTCCTCTCTCATTCTGGCTATTGAATTCTCAGTTTCAATCCATTCTCCTGTCATGCTCTTCAAGATGTCCATGTGGGTGGACTACAGGCAGCTGGGATTTAATAAAGCGAAGTGGGGATTAGGCAGAACCTCGAGGAGAGGCGACAGGAAAGAACATTCTTATTGTAACGGCAGAGTTTCTCCGTGGCCCAGTGAGTGCTGAGATACCTGAGATTATGGGGGAGGCAGATTCAATCAGGAATTTGGGAAAACACTCAGACACTGACCTACCCATCTGATTGTTAACTCAGATAGAAAGACAAAATAATGGTATACATTTAGATAGCAACTTTGACCTGGGGCAGTGAAACATGCTTCAGACCCAACGATTCCAACCTCAAATCTCTCAAACCACAAAAACAATGCTTCCTCCTTATGCCAGGTTGTCCCTCAGCCTCCTCTTTTCTTGAGAATAATATTTTCAGTTGTTCAGCCTTTCCTGGTGATTCTAATCTCTATTTTCCTGTAAGATTTGTGACGAATCCTTTATTATTGTTCTGTTCCTTGTGATTAATGCCAGCTGACCTGTGCGGGTTTAGGTTGGAGTATTTGTTTTACAAATTAATTCTCACCCTCACATACAGTGTGAAATTGATGTAAAACAGAAGGAAAGGATTGAGTGAGCACCCACAGAAACACAGAGGCAGCATGTGTACCTCAGCTGAATGAACCTGGCATGAGGAAAACGTGCCGACAATAACAACTAGTTAGAATCACAGAATCCAGTAAGTGCAGAAAGAGGCTATTCAGTCCATCGAGCCTGCAATGACCTGCTCTCCCACCCTACCCCCATAACCCCACATTTGCCATGGCTAACACAACCGGCTGAACCTGCACACTCCAGGCCATGTGAGCACGGCCAATAGAGCAAACCTGTACATCTGTGGGAGGGTCACAGATTACATCCAAATGCTGGGAATTGTGGATGAAGGCTCACGGTTATGTGACTCTGACACAAATGCTCTGTTTTTAAAAATAAAATCTGGGGGAAACTGCAACCAGAAAGATTTCCGATTATCTCTATTTTCTTGTAAGATTTGTGAAGAATCCTTTATTATTGTTCTGTTCCTTGTGAGTTATGCCAGCTGACCTGTGCGGGTTTCGGTTGGAATATTTGTTTTACAAATTCATTCTCACCCTCACATACAGTGTGAAATTGCTGTAAAACAGAAGGAAAGGATTGAGTGAACACCCACAGAAACACGAAGGCAGCGTGTGTACCTGAGCTGAATGAACCTGGCATTAGAAAAATGTGACGACAATCACAACTAGTTAGAATCACAGAATCCCGTCGGTGCAGAAAGAGGCTATTCAGTCCATCGAGCCTGCAATGACTTGCTCTCCCACCCTACCCCCATAACCCCACATTTGCCATGACTAACCCAACCGGCCGAACCTGCACACTCCAGGCCATGTGACCACGGCCAATAGAGCAAACCTGTACATCTGTGGGAGGGTCACAGATTACATCCAAATGCTGGGAATTGTGGATGAAGGCTCACGAATATTTGACTGACACAAATGCTCTGTTTTTAAAAATAAAATCTGGGGGAAACTGCAACCAGATTATCTCTAGAGGAAGATAAATCAAAACTTGTGCTACTGACTCAGGGGCCACAATGAATGTTAAAGAGGCCTGGGAACCATCAGAAATGTAACAGGTTGTGAGGAAGGTGGGGGTCAGACAAGGACAAAAAGACAGTCTGTCACACGGGGGAAGGGAGGAGAGATTAAACAGCAGAAATGGTACTCCATCAAGGTCAGATGGAATGGAATTAGGGCTGGGAAAGAAACCAGGAAACAAGGTATGCAGCTGTCAAATACTTTGGAAAAACAGATTATAACAACATAGAGGGCAGAGTTCACAGTCTGAAATTGTTGGTCTCATTGGTGAGTACAGAACATTGTAAAGCCTGGGTAGTTCTATTACAGCATCATACATAGGATGGACCAAGTGGCTGTGCTGTAAGTTTCTGACAATTTTTAATCTGACATTTGGAGTTCAAGCCTGATGACTTGAATTGTAAGGAATAATTCTGACTGTGTAAGGCCGTTGGTTGAAAGTCTGTGTTCCAGCTCACCCAATACGATGCAGGCAGGGTGAGAAACTACATTTAGAGATCTTCTGCTCACCAGTTCCTTTCCTTTCTGCTTTTATCTTATTTATTTCTCTCTCATTCACCACCTTGCAGTCTCTGACACAAATGTCTCAACTTTGAATCATGATACCAGGATAACCCTGTACCCCGTGTCTCACTACTTTCTAAACAAGCCTTCCATGGGGAACGTTATCAAACACATTGCTGAAATCAATATACACCACATTCACTTCTCTATCCTCACAAACATGTTTGTCACATCCTCAAATAATTTAGTAAGATTTTTGAGGCGTAACCTGACGCTCAAAGCCATGCTGGCCATCTCTAATCAATCTATGCTTTTCCAAATAAATCCTGTCTCTCAGAATCCTCTCCAATAATTTGTCCACAACTGATGTAAGACTGACTCATCAATGATTCCCAGGATTATCTTGATTGCCTTTGTTGAAAAACAGAATAACGTTTGCAACCCTCCAATCAACTGGTATGACTCCAGTGGATAGTGAGGATGCAAAGATCATTGTCAAAACACAGTAATCCCTTCCCTCGCTTCCCATAACAACCTAAGTTATATCCTTTCTGGCCCAGGGCACTGATCTGATTATAATCATTGATCTGATTATATTTCACTTCACGCTAACATTTATTGGATTTTGAACCACAATAAGAGTTTGCTTTTTACATATATAAAACTTAATTAAAAGTAATCGCATGTTTACGTACAGAAAATAGAATTGACATCTGCTTGTTCCTTCCTTTTTCAATGACTGTTCATTTTGAATTTGTGGAATGTGTACATTGTTGAAAGGAAGGGGAGTTGTCTTCAGCTGAATATTCACATTGAATGACTGATGTATTTTACAAATCAAAGTACAATAATCATACAGGTTTGTCAATTTGTATTTCGAAGAATTGTCATGAGATTCCTGTTTTTTTTAAGTCTATCATTCCTTTATTCTATTGTTATTGTAAAATATTGTTTAATTTCCAGTCCATTACACACAGAAACTACCTAATCAATTCCCATTCAAATTACTGCAATAAACATCTGATTAGATTTCATTTGAGTAACCACATTAAACATAATATTGCAGTCCTGCCGGCCTGAGTGAGAACATTATGGAAGTAGCTTGTGGAGCTGTGGCAGTGTCTCTATTACTAGACTCGAGGGAAGGTTTCAAATCACACCTTCAACAGAAATATATGCAGAGCTGCTCTGAATGTTGATTAGAGAGTACCTAAGCACAGATTGAATTGCTTTTCAATCTAATATTAGATCTGCTTTTGACTATTACATCAATAATCACAAAATCTGATACTTACTTGAGTCAAGTTACCAAGAAATATGTGTTGGAAAATTCGTTTTTGCCACCTTGCTTTTACAAAAGACTGACATCTGTCCCTGTTGTCTCTAACTGTAAGAACTCTAAAGAGGATTTTCACTTTTACGAAAAAAGTGGAGCTGTTTCCCATATAAATTAATGCTTCTTCAACCAACGCCTTTTCAGCTTAGAAAAGGTTTCATAATAATGCTTTACTTTCGGATAGTTGGGTTACCTGTATCTAATTCTGTCGCTTATAAGTTCCTGGAGAATATTTGAAAATGTTGCAGAATTCAATATTCCAAGTAATGAGATTGATCTTTTTTTGTTGCAAAGCGGCAAGTCCAAACAATTGAAACACATTAAACATTATTTTCTCGTGCTATAAATTGGAAATAAAGTTGATATCTTCTTCAGTAAACTAACAAATGCTCCCACCTATTACTTGTCAGTCAGCTGTTTGCCGACTTTGTGACTAAATATTGTGATTCATCTAAATATTACTCTGTCCTTTGATCAAAGTGAATTTGTAATTGTTGTTCAATTTATGAATTGCCAGAAACTTGTTTTTATTTTTCCATTCACCTGTTCATTTTGACCGTAAGGTTGAAATACTTTGAAAATATTCGAGTTTGTTCATTTAAAAATAAGGTTTGCACATCTCTCAAATATATCATTTCTTGTATTATGATTCAAGAATGTTTCCTGGTGGAATTGAAGTAACTTCCAAACATTTGTTCACTTCAAATAAGACCTGTAATACCCAATTATCAATCTGTTGTTAATGTTTCAGCTGGTTACATTGACATTGATTAGGTACTCATTCAGAGAGATCAACTGGCAATTATAAACTATTTGCAGGATTATTGAATTGAAAGAGAGATACAGACGGGCAATCATATTTTGGAAGGAATTGCTTTTTCATTCAAACGTGTCGGCTGTTCAAGAATTCTATATTGTGTTCCATTGGTTTTCTTGTCGAGAAATCAAATTTATAATTCATGTGAATTTTAATGTGTTCTGTATTTGTATCAAATTTAAGAATAAAAAGACGAGAAATTAACATGAAAACTTCAGTGAATAGAAAGCACAGTAAACTAAATTGACAGATGCAACCTTTAGTATTACCTCTGAATATTCAGACAAATATTTCTAATGTCAAAAGAGCATGGTCAGGCAGCATGCGAGGAGCAGAATCGACGTTTTGGACATGAGCCCTTCATCAGGAATCTTTTTTGATGATGGCCGAATGCCCGACAGGCCGATACTCCTGCTCTTTGAACGTGCCTTCCCTTTTCCAATGCTACAGCTTTCCTCACCTTCTACAAATATGTTTAATGAACATGAACTGAAAATGTTAGCATCAGCAGTTGAACAAGACCAAATTGCCACATTTTTTGCAATATTTATAGTGAAAACCTGTTTGAGAACATGCAGAAAATTCGATCGAACAACATCTCTTGCCTTTAGAATCCTTGGCCATTCATGATAAAGAATAACCATGCTTTGAACAATCAATATGGTGTATAACGACTGAACTGAAATACCAGAGGACACTGATTGTATTTATTGCAGGGAATGATAACCAGATCCCTACTGTGATAGTGGTGATTGATCTCCTAGACAATAAAATTTTACTGTGATTATTCCACTGAACAGTAATTAGATGGTCATGAGAATCTTTTTTTGGCTTTATGTACAGTGTTTTGTTTGAACATCGATGTCAGTAACATTGAGATATTTTACAAGCTTAACAATTGACACTTAAAGGTAAGTTTTAAATGCAACGTTTAAAAAAAATTGTTAGTTTTGGATAGCGAAACACAATTCTAAGTTTATCGAATCCCTACTGTGTGGAAACAGGCCATTTAGCCCAACAAGTCTACACTGACGTTCCAAAGAATAATCCACTAAGCACCATTCTTCTCGCAGATTACTGGGCATTTACCCTGACTAATGCACATAACCTACACATCCATGAACAGAACGTGCAGCTAAGCATGGCCAATCAACCTAACCTACATATCTTCGGATTGTGGGAGAAAACCAGAACATACAAACTCCACACATACATGTGTCCGAGGATGGAATCAAACCCAAGTGCATAACACTGTAAGACACGAGTGCTAACCACTGATCCTCTGTTCTCAATGCCCAATTCCCATGCAAGAAGTGAAAAAGTGAGAGACTTGCAAAATAAAAATCACTAACAAATCATGAATGAGCAATAATTAGAAAATTAATATGATCAAAGGACACAACAATATTCAGGTGAATTTCATTGTTTAACAACAAATTTGGGAATGAGCTAACTAATGAATAACGGGAAATAACATTTGTTTGTTTCACTGATGGAGAAATTGACTTGCTTTTCATCTTTGCAACACTGCAGAAAAGTGGTGTATGTGCCTGAAATGTTTGAAGTAAGCTCTTTCCAATAAAAAAACAATGCAATTCCATCGACTTATTCATCCTTAAGACTCAAACATTATCAAATACTTTCCAGAAACTTAGAACCAGCAGAATTAGTCACTTTGATTTCTTGGGAACTCAAACAGAATAAACAGCAGATTCTGTGAATTAGTCAGTCAATGCGATTATTCTGCTGAAGACAACATCCCTTCTTTGCAAAATGCTCAACTTCGAAAAATTCAATATGTATTGTCATTGTTTAACGAGACAATACAGAGATGTTAATTCTTTTTCATTTGACTTAACAAAACGCAGCAATGTTACATGATTTTATTGCGTGAAAAATACTTAAATCTTATTGTGGTCAGAAATACAACAAATGTTCGCATCGAAGTGAAATATATTTAAATTAATTCAACTATGCTTCCGCGAGTAAAGTAAGAATTCATGTTAATAATGATTGAGATTATACACCACAATATATTTAGTTATTAATGTAAAGAGCCGTAATTCCACGTTTACGGCAAGTACTGGATTGAATAATTATTAGGTATGAGCAACAACTGAATATAAAATTCGATCAATGAATTTAGAAATAATGAGAAATCTCATTTTGCTATGTGACTGAGGAATATTTGCAAACAAACAGGAACTATTGCAGGGAAAAGTAATTGCAGGTCTGTGAATTTAAAGTTTGTGACTATGGAGATCATTCAAATAAGCAAACATTAGACAGTCACAACTAATGTTGGATGCGAAGTCCTTGGATCCATTGTGGGAAACTTGACCTGAAAATCAAGTTTCATATTGTAGTGTTGGTACTCAGAAACAATTGGTCAAATTAAAATCTGAATCGCATTTTACTTGTTCAAAAGATTTTCTTAAACAATTGTGCAAGTATTATCATGACAATGACGTGATAATTAATGTTGCAATATGAGCAATGAAGATGATTCAATATTTCAAAAACACATTGCTGTGATGTTGATTGGATATTTATTAAAATTGGTAAATTGTGCAATAGAATATAGTAACTAGCTTTATGAATTGAAGAAAAACTGAACCAGTGATTAGAGAACATTTTTTTCTTTCTTGACTAAAAAATGTAGATAACACAAGAAATATGAATTTCTATCAAATGGTTTGTTCATGGAGACATGTTATTTTAATTTAGATGATTAATATTATGATCAGAGTTCAGACATTTGTGTCAGAATTTGGAAGAAAGTTAATAGATAATGAAAAAAAGCATGAAAGTGAACAAATGATGCAGTCAATGATATTTGGTACATAAAGGAATTATAAAAATTGTTCATTATTGTACAGTGATGAATAATGTTGGAATAGAAAAGACAAAAAAGAATCAATATGTTCAAAGCAGTTCTTTTCTTACAATTAAATGAAACCAATAATCATTTTGCACAGCACGTGATTTTAAATAACATGTGTTATGTAAACTGAAAACTACTTCCATTTTGCAAACATGGAGTTTTTCCCAAATTCACAATTTTGGTGTGCTGAAATATACAACAAAAATGGTTGTAATTTCTAATATCTCTTGCACACAAATTTAAAATATGTAAACTTAAAGATTATTAGAATGACAAAACGTTTATTGTTTGCATGATTGTGTTACAGTCAATATCTGTGATAAAGTAGAAGCATTGTTTTAAGCAACATAAATCATCTTTAACTACTGAACTGAAATAGAAGATATCAATTGCACTTGTTGCATGGAATAGTAAACAAATGGTTACTGTTGTCATTGGTTTCAGGAGCAATAAGGTATTTTACTGAACAATAATCAGATGGTGATGGAAGTCTTTGTGTTGCTTTATGTGTATTGTTTAGTGTGAACATTGGGTTCGATAAAAATTGAGATATTTACATGAATTAGGAACAGATCGATAATTGGGTGCGAATGATCTGATTTAAAATCAGACAGATTTTAATATTTACATGGAATATAGAGATCAATGACAGATAAGTTGCACAGGAATATGTAGGAACAAATGTTCATTGAGGATTGCTGAGTGAAACGTTCTTAAACCATCATGTAATTAACGGGATAAGTAAGAGGTATGCAAATCGAACTTTCAAATGAGCACACCCTGATATTTTCGCACCATTTTAGTATCATATTCAATATAACTAGATGACTGGAAAGCTAAAAACAAATCTCACACAATTGATAAACTGACCAGTAATTAAAAATTGATAAATAATAGCAAGTGGCATTTGTTTATTTTACTGAGAAGTCATTGATCTTTCCTCATTGCACAGGAGCATAAAATTCTGTGTTGTTTTAATTAAGATCTACAGAACAAGAGAAAATTAATGACTATCATGACTTTGTATATTTAAGCTTTATGACTGCAACATTCTCAAATATTTTCTCTGGAATATTGATTGAGTGGAGTTCGATACATTTTCCTATGAGTGACCAGAAGAAAGTTCCTCGCAGATACTGTGATTATAGGAATGGACGATTATACCTCCAAATAATCTACAGACATTGTGACTGGAAATACAGTACGTGTAAGCATCGAAGTAAATTACAATCAAATCAATTCAAAAATGTTTCCAAGTTTAAAATAAATGCAATATACACAATGATTGAGAGATTGTACATTGCAATGTCCTTGCAGTATTTATTGCACATAAGCATAATTCCACATTTGTAGCCCTTACTGGATTACACAATTATTAGATATAAGATATATTAGTAATAAAGGGAGTTAAAAATACATATTCGTGAATTTGAGAATAATGAGATATCCCATCTTGATATTAGACTGAGTAATATGTAGAAATGAAGAGTAATATTGTAGGGAAACGTAATTGGAGCTCTCTGAATTTCAAAGGCTGAGATAATTGTTATATTTCACTTGAGCAAAAATCAGACATTTACAATGAGTGTTGCCAGGGATATTCTTGGTCGTTTTGTATGTGCATGGGCCTGAACAAACAGGTATTAATATAGTAGCATTGATAATCAGAAATAGTGATTGATTTTTTTTTAAAACACCGCATTTTAAAAAGTCTATATTAAATTGCTGTTCAATTATTGTAATTGATAATTGCTTTTAGAATCCTAACAGATAAAGTGACTTAATATTTTTGAAAACACTTTTCTCTGATGTTGATTGGATATTCATTAAGATTAGCGAACTGAAAATTAAAGCATAAAACTACGCTCTATGATGTAAAAAAATCATTCAGCAGCAATTGAAAAAAAATGATTTTGTTTAAAAATGCAGGCATTGCAAGATTTATATGCTTCCAATTGTTTTCTTGAAGAGTCATGTCAATTTTATTGATGTAATTTTTATCACAATAAATGTTTTGAAATTTATTTCAGAATTAGGAGGGAAAGAATTTGGCCATGGAAGGGACTAATACTGTGAACAAAACATAGAGTCAATGAATTTCATCTGGAAAGGAATTCTCATAATTGTGTGATTATTGTTCACTGACATCTAATATGGGAGGAAAAGGAGAATTGTCAACATTTCCAAGCAATATTTTTCTTATAGTGAATTGAAAATAAAAATCATTTTGGAGGGCAATTTGTTTGAAAAAGGAAACAGTCATTTCATTTGACTCGTTCCCGTTTCCCCCATTGTAGTCTTTACAATAATTTAAAACTTCGTGTTGGTTGAACAAAAGAACAAATTGATAAAATCAAAATGTTTTCTTGTGCACTAAAAAAGTAAATGTAAAGCAATTTTATCCTGAAAATTATATCGCTCTGAATGTAATCATTTCACACACAATAAATGTTTATGTTGAATTGAAATGTCATCACAGCTGTAGAAGTGATTTCCCCTGACAGGGAATGAGGACGCAGGAGGCAGGCTGAGCTGAGGCATGTTAATGAAGGGATCATCCCCCGAGGACAATCACGGAAGGGAGATCCATGGCACACTGTAACATATACAGTAAAAAAGCAGCATTTTATGGACTTTCTGCATCACAGTGGCCACATGCAATGTGGTTACAGCCCTTCCCTCCTCATCCAAACACCCAATTGAATCACATAATCGCAGATGGGCATTCTCATGGACATCCCCAGATTCCAATTGGGAACTTTCCATGCGTCTTATTGACATAGATTCCAAAGTTATTCCTGAACTCTCTCGGGCCTCTCAGGATACCTTATCAGTTGGGAAATTTTGAATTCTGCTAGTCATTATATTTTATTTTATCAAAGCCAATTACTCCTTATATGTTTCACTGTCTTAATTATGTATGTACAAAGAAATAGAAAAGACAGTTAATTTTAGCTTATTTGTTATAAGATTAGTAATATGACTTGCGTTATAAAGTTCGTTATATTGTGTAAAATTTTACAGCTACTCTTTCTGTCAGGACTTCATAATTAATGGGCAATCAACATCATACCGTGAAGTTAATTCCTAAAACTAAGTAACTTCAAATCTCAGTCTAAATGTTTGTCGTAGGCATTGGTTACATGTATCAAACTTATGTTGCAAATTTCCCCTATTATACTCAAGAATCTGTAATTAACCTTTGTTTAATATTCTGAGTAACTGTAAAATAATAACTATATCTGACAAATGAACTCTTCTGTTGTCATAATAGCTGCTTTGTGAGTTAACGGGGCTGCACCCTGCAGCTTCTGTTTATTCATTTATTGGGACAATTATCCTTTCATTTATGAAGATCAGGATTGGTCATTTGTCTGTATGTCAGCATGCTCTTATAAAGAAATGTCTGGAATGTTGTAGTCCTGGCATTGGATTCGGTCCATTGGTAGTGTGCTTTCTTTTAATTTAAGGCTGGAACAGAATGTTAGTCTAGTTTATCACCCCCTGACACCTTGTATTTTAGTTCTAAGGTAGGCTGCCTGTTTTTGAAAGTCAGGCATTTTGTATGAGCCAATATGGACCATTCTATTCCAGGTGGGGGCAGCCCAGAACAGCAAATCAACTAAGATTCAAGTATTGGAATAAAAATCACCATTCGCTACCATTGGTATCTGTAAAATGCAATGCGTTCATGTTACTGAGCCTTAACTACACACTTAAAACTAGATACAATGGATTTGGTCAATTCTTAACTATTAGATATAAGCAACAATTAATCTTAAAAACATTTCATAGCAAATTTAAAAATGATTAGAAATCTCATATAGCTGCCCGTCATGTGTAAAAATGAACAGCATTTATTGGAGTGTAAAATAATCAGACCACTCTTAACATGTCAGGATGAAAATTAATCCAATGATTTCTGTGAACATTCAAATGAGAAGGGAACAGATATTACCTGTGAGTGTTGGATAAGGAATCATTAATTAGTTTGTATTTGTGTTATCCTGGAATAAGAGAACATTTTTTAAAAAAATAATGACACTAAGAAATACTGGATTAAATTAAAACGTGAATTTGACGATGTTTGTTACAAAACCTAAACTGTGTTATTTTTGGAATGACAATGAATTGATAATTAATTTTAGAACTTTGGCAAAGTAAATGATTCAATATGTCTAAATGGATTTGCTCTGATGTTGACTAGATATTTCTTAATCTGTCTGCCGAGAATGCAAATTCCGGCATGATGATATGGAAAGACATTAGACATTCAGTGAACATTGATCAGAAATGGTTTGTCATTCAAAATTCTCAGATCTTCAAAATTTCTATACTTGGTTTCTCTACTTTTCTTCTGAAGAAATATATAATAAGAACAAATTCTGCATTGTACTTAATTCATGCAATTTTTCATCTCATCAATATTTAGACATTTGAGTCAAAATTATAAAGAAAGTAAGTCATAAGGGAGATTTATTTTCACAGAAGCAGTCAACAGCATTTATCAATGTATTTGTTTCAATGTTGTCTCTGAGTAAACAGGAAAATACATTTAATGGGGATCTATTGACAATGTAATGAGCCACAATTAAATTTTTATCATAATTTTTGGCTTGGAAATCTATCAGAAAAAAATCCTATATTCAGGACTTGCTTCATCTCGATACATGTTACGTGTAGTATTCTCAGTCATAAGAAATAAGTTGTCATCATGGGTCTGGGAAAGATATAGTGTGTAAATTATAATACGGTTTCTCTTCCATATGTTTGTATCTGGTGAGACCTGAATGTTTGCTGTGATTATTCATCCTGAGAACAATAAGGCACGTACAAAGCGTATTTCACCGAACAGTAATTTGGTGGTCTTGAAGACCATTAAGAGTACTTTGATTTTAATAATGTTGAGCTGATTTCCATGATCTGGGAAATATTTGACAACATTTTCCCAAAATTCTGGATTCTAAGCATTCAATGGGTTTCATGAAAACACCCTTCACTTGTCGTCATTCTCAAGCGAAGTGTATAACGCTCAGGCACTGGCTGCAAGTCAAGGTGCCAGGAAGTCTGCATAAAACTCTTCAAAGCACAACTCTCGGGCTGGTTGTGATTGGATCTCTCGAACCTTTGTGACCTCTTTGACTGGTCTTTCCACAATTTTCTGGAGCTGATTATTTTGTCTAATGTTTGCTTTAGTTTGGTCTTTTTAGCTCCGATTTCTCCAGCTGTCGGAATATTTAGAATGTTCAATTATGTGCGACAGATCACTTGACGTTACTGGACAGGTATAATATGATTGGGAGATGCCGGTGTTGGACTGGGGTGTACAACGTTAAAAATCACACAACACCAGGTTATAGTCCAACAGGTTTAATTGGAAACACACTAGCTTTCAGAGCGACACTCCTTCATCGGGTGATCACCTGATGACGGAGCGTCGCTCCGAAAGCTAGTGTGTTTCCAATTAAACCTGTTGGACTATAACCTGGTGTTGTGAGATTTTTAACTTTGTACACCCCAGTCCAACACCAGCATTTCCAAATCAGATCAACCATGAGTTCGTTGAATGGTTGTGCAGACTCCTTGCGCTGAATAGCATACTTCCACTTGGTTTAACATTTCGTCTAACGCCTTATTTTATTCATAAGTTCAGAATTGTGAGGGGATGGGATGAAGTGACATAAAAGGTTTATTGAACAGATCAGACACAGCAGGAACAAGGCTCATAAACTCAGGAAGAAGAAATATGCTGTGACCTGGGGGCAACAAATGACACTGGGCCCAGCACAGGTGGCTGTGCACAGAAGCTGTGATTGCTGAAGAAAGTTGCTAGATCTTATACAGTTGGCAAGTCAGTGATCACGCTGGATGATGGATCGTTGTATGATTCACACACAGCAGAAATTTGTGAAAGAACGAAATGTTTGTTTCATTGGAGACATTTTCTGTGGTTCCAATTCCGATTGACTGTTTGAAATGCTGATCAGATTTTTGTGTGAAGTGTTAGGTTAAAATACTCATGAACAATCCCACTGGATAAGCCTGTGTTCCCGATCTGTAGTTTTTTTTTCTTTCTTTCGATGTAAATTCATAGAAAGACAAGATGGAATGTAGGGCGGAAAGAAAAATGGGTTCTTTCTCATTTCACCAATTTCATCTACAATTGAATAGAATGGCTGCTCTCACTCTTCATTTCGACTTTAATGTGGTGTCGATTATTTGTGAATCTCCCGTGCAGTGAAGGGCAAGAAAAAGATTCTCGATCCAGTGTATACCAGAGTGTGAGCTGCAAATAAAAACTGCTAGAGCGGTACATAAAGTTAGCAACCAGAGTGTGACTCGAACCAGTGAATGTGGAGCACAGCGATATAATTACCCACCACCATAATCCCTCGGTCCCCTCTGCACATTTTGTAGAGGGGTGACATATGATCACACCATTGTGCTTCTGCCTTCACCAGAATTATAATAACAGCAAATTCCAATAAATAGTCATGCTGATCAGAATGAATAACTGTCATTGATACATTCTGAGTCAGAACTGAGTCAGAATGAAACAGGACAAGAATTTTCCGTCATATTTACATCTACATTTGACTCATAATTTCTTCCGTCACATGCTCTCTCACGTGAAGAAGCAGCCATGGAGAGGGATATGAAGGCGATGTTGTCACTCAATGGCCTTTCTCATTTGGCTGAACCTGAATTGGATTAAATCGCAAGAACTCATGATTTGTTCGTTTCATTTAATTTTGCTGAAACCTCACAATGTTCATTGTAATAATCAGAAGTGAGTTAGATATATCTCATTGGAACGAATAATGTTGTATTCAAATTTGCTATGACTTTATTTCAGCTTAAGGAAAATACTGCTTTGAAAAACAGAGGGTTAAAGTGCAAAAGAAAACCCACCAGTTTTGTTGCTCGTTGCTTTGGCAAATTTCACTGAGTACGAAATGGACCAAACATCATTGTGTTTGTTCTCACATCCTTAATGCAAGTGATGAAATCAGGAAGTCGTTCTCCAAGCAACTGGTCACTTCCTATTCATTATGTAATATCTTCCCTTCACAATAAATAAAAATCCACTCAGTTCAATTTACAATGCTTTAGGTGGAATATTATGCCAAATCTTTCAAAATGCAGACTTTTGGAACCGAATCTCATTCAGCTGCACACATTAAGAGAATTTCTTTACATTTAAAGTCAACTAATTTAGACACTGTTTCCCCACAACTACCGACCGACTACACCCCATCCCTACAGCTTTACCTACCCACACGCTGTGTCTCTCCTTGTGAAATTTATTCCTTGCATATCAACAAATGTGCCTTTCCAATTATTTTGAAAACCAGATTCTCGGAGTGACAGCGATTGTGTTCTCACCATTTCTTTCTCCTTCAAAGGTTTGATTAAAGGTATTGAACACCTGATATCTAGATGTTTACTTACTTGAAAGATGGAATATTCCACCTATTTACTCTGACCAAACATTTCATAACCTGCAAAAAAAACCATTAAGTCTTCCTTGGTTCAAGGATAACTGTTCTCAGTTTTCCAAGAAGACAAATGAATAAAATCTCATCTTCAGTACACCCCCATCAGCATCTTTTCTAATGGCTTTACACCCCAGTAAACCCCGTCATTATCAATTCATTGAATCACAGAATCCTACAGTGCAGAAATAGCCGGTATCGGGCTGGCATCGACTCTCTGAAGAGCATCTCACCTAGACCCACCTCCCCTCCCTATTTCCATATATTTCACCTGAAGAAGGGGAATCCCTCCCCCCCCCCTTATGATTTCAAATAAACCTGTTGGAGTATAATCTGACGTCCTGTGATTCCTGACCTTATCCCCACATTTCCCATGGCTAATTCACTTAACTTACTTAATTCACTCCCTGGACAGGAGAGGGCAACTTAACTTTGCCAATCAACCCAACCCTCCCTCTGAAAACCAGTGCGAATTACTGAGACAATGTTCCATCATACTGAGTAAATGCTGTATCATTTTGCAATGGTTTTATACCCTGGTAACAGCCTCATCAGAATAAATGAACCCAAATTCAATGTATCGAAACGCTACTCTGTCCTTTACAATTTCATTCGTGCTGCGGAAATGTTTCTGCACTCATATTTGAATGTGTTTACGTTGTTTCTTCCTCAGCTTCCTGCTTCTAGTAAACACTTTAATCCGGAACAAGTCTGTCAAATACTTTTCATTCCAACACAGTCACAAGGTGAAGTTTGCAGAAGGCACGTGTTTGGCCGTTCACTGACACACAGCCTTCCTGAGAGCTGCAGTCCTTCCCCACCTTTATTCAGGCAGCACTGTCCTTGCTGTGACATGCCCCATCTAGAATGGAAGGACAGGTATCAGTACCCGCACTTGGGAACGGGGCGACAGTTTTAAAATAGTTACACTGTCCCCAGCGGAGAATTGAGGCCTGTGTCAGTCGGGGACACTAACCATTATACTACCAAGGATAAGAGTGTCAAAGGAGGCCCTTCAACCAAATGTGCCCACACTTGTCAAATACACCTGCCTAATGAACTGAATCACATTTCACAATTCTTACCCCACAGCCTTATGTGTCTTGGCATCACAAGCTCACATCTGAATATTTATTCAGGTTGTAAGGGTTTCTGTCGGTCTGAACAATGCAGATAGTATATTCCAAATTCCAACCACCCACTGGCTGATAAAGCTTTTTCGCACATCTTCACGACTGCGCCACTCATTCCTCTGATTCTGGGGCTGGGAATTGGGACTATGTGGCAGCAGTGTTTACTGCCTTGTGTGGGGAAACTGGTGAAGTAGCCAATGTTAAACTGCATTACTATTGAAGCATACATTTCAACAACACCTGCACTGTCCCCGGAGTTTTTGATGTTTTGGAGAAATCTACTTATCTCAGCTTTCAGCATATTAATGATGGAATCACCACAGCCACTGTGGGAACTGATATTAAGCGGTCAGCCCGTTCTGAGTTCCCACATATCTGCCACTGTTCGCTTAGCACTGATATTGTGCATTTGGTGCGTTGCCTAACATGTCCTATGAGATTGTACTTATTGCACTCTGTCAGCGCACTCATCTGTGCAATGCTGTGATCGTATAGTGGTTAGTACTCTGTGTTGTGGCCGCAGCAACCTCGGTTCGAATCCGAGTCACGGCAGTAATTGCTCTATCTGCTCCAGCTCTTGGGAAACAAAAAGGAATCAGTTGTTTGGATGAAGTAATTTTTTCCAAGGTGATGATCTTTTCCCTTCAAATTCTGCTCGCTCACATCTCTGTATTTCATATGTCAGAATTCAAATCCACCCGTTCTCAGAGATTTCACTCCCTCCTACGATCACTAACTGAACTTTTCATCCCACACCCCCATTACATTAATTTAGAGATGCCGGTGTTGGACTATGGTATAAAAAGTTAAAAACCACACAACACCAGGTTAGAGTCTAACAGATTTAACTGAGCAATAGTTTTCGGAGCTATGCTCTTTCATCATGTGGTTGTGGAGTCATTTCCTCTTTCATTAAGGCACTGCGGAATCGAACACAGTCTCTCACATTGATACCATTCAGTCTGTGCTGCTGCGGTCACCGTTGCTGGGTGAACGTGCCCCAACCCCACCATCGGGACCTGCAGATCAGTTGATCCATTTGGTTACGGCTGTTGTGAGGCCAATCCTCAGGTAGCAGCTTTTACTGATATGGACTTGCGATTATGGGGGGTCAAGCTCAGGAAAATGATACAGGACAATATCGAGGAAAAGCGACTTCTTTCAGAAAGATTAGTTTCACGGGTTTTCCGCAATGGCCGAGCGCTATTACCACTGGACTGTTCACTCAGATACAGAGCAAATGAACCAGGGATCCGGGTTTGACTCCAACCATGCCAGGTGTTAGAATTGAGATTCAATACATATCTGGAATTACGAATCTAATAACACCTATAAATCCATGGGCAATTGTTGAAAAAAACAAAACCATCGTGTTCACTGACGTCAATCTTACCTGGTCAGGCCTCGATGTGACTGCCGACTCACTGCTACACGGTTGAGTCTCAACTGCCCGCTGTGCAATTAGGGATCGCAATCAATACTGCCGAGACAGCGACGCCCCCATTCTGTAACAGAATAGGAAAAAAAGTTAATTTAGCTCTAGCTAGAGTACTGTGTGCAGTTCTGCAATTCACAGTATAGCAATGATGTGATGGCACTGCGAACGTTGCAGGAGAGATTCAATGGGATATTGTCTGGGCTGAAGAGTTTCAGTTATGAGGAGAGATTGGACAGACTGGGGTTGTTTATCACCGAACAGAGGAGATTGGAGAAGACATGACTGAGATGTTCACAATAATGAGGGATGTGGATAGGATAGACTGAAAGAAGCGTTTGTTATTGATGGAGGGATTGAACACTGGGGTCAAGAGATTTTGGGAAAAGGCAAAAAGGTTTGATTATATGTGCAGAAACGGTCAGAGAGGCGGAAACCCTTTTAATCTGAAAAAAATTCAGATGTGAATTTGTGATGCCAAGACATATAAGACTATGGGCTAAATAATGGAAATCTTGTTTCAGGCCGTTAAGCATTTGTGTTGGGCAAGTGCGGCCACAACAGGCTGCAGGGCCTCCTTCGATTTTGTTGTCTTCCACAGTATCGTGGTTAGTGTCCCCGCCTGTCACTGGGCTCAATTCTCTGCTGGGGGGATCGTAAATGGTTTAAACCTGTCACTCTGTTCCACCGTGAAGGTTATTAATGCCTGGCCTTCCATTCTCGATTGGTTATGTCACAGGACGGACAGTGCTGTCAGAATCAGCTGGGGAAGGACTGCAGCTCCTGGGGAGAGAGTGTGTCAGTGAAAGTGCAAACACGTAATTTCTGCAAACTTCACATTGTGTTTCGTGTTGCAATGAAAACCATTATATAGAGTTGTTCCTGACTGTGTGTTTATATAAAGCAGCAATCTGAGGAAGAAAACAGAGTAAACCCATTCAGATCTGAGTGCAGAAACATTTCCAGCAGCACTAATGAGGTTGTACAGCGCAGAACCGCGTTTGGATGCATTGAGCTCGGTTTGTGGGCGCAGCTTGCTTTCACTCGGCTGAGTTGCCAGTGTATAAAGCTATGAAACATGATACGGATAGTGTTCAATATGATGGTACATTTGCTCATTGGTTCGCACTGCTGGTAAGTCTGTAGGTTAGGTGGATTGGCCGTGTTAAATTCGTTGATGTGTTCAGGGAGTGAATTCAGTAAGTTAAGTGAGTTAGCCATGGGCAACGCAGTGATAAAGTCAGCAGTCACACGATGCCAGGTTTCATTCCAACAGGTTTATTTGAAATCACAAGCAAGAGGCATGCCAGGATAGAGACGGGAGCTAGGTCTGGGTGAGATGCTGTTTCAAATGTCCCTACAGACCTGATCGGCTAAATTGTACTTTGTGCATTGTTGGGAATCGGTGATTCTATCAGAGAGGACACTGCCAGCGCTTACTGGGCTGCTAAGACATTAGAGACGATGCTGACGGCGTTTCGTGGGGATGAAATTTTATTTATTTGCGTGTTGGAAAATTTGAAACTGAACCAAGGAAAACCGAATGGAAGTTTTCCAGAGTATTTGAGGTTTTGAGAGAGTAAATAGGTGGTAAATTCTCTCTTTCAAGTTTGCAAATTTCTGAACGTCAGGCTTTCAAAACCACCGATGTCGGGCAAAGAAATAATGAGAGAAGAATTTCTGTCACTCTGAGAATCCATTTCCAAATATTTGGAGAGACACATTTCGAGACACAGAAGGAGTGAGTTTCACCAGGAGAGAGACAGCCTGTGGCCAGGTAAAAGTGTAAATGTGGGGTGTGTGTGTGGGGGGGGAGGGGGTGTGGGCGGTGGAAGGTGTGAGGAAACAATGTCTAATTTGGACGAATTTAGAAGTGAAGAAATATCGAAAACGTATGCAGCTGAATAATATTGAGCAAAGAACCATCAGAGTTTTGAAAGATTTATATTAATATTCTACATGAAACATTATAAATGGAACTGAGCAGATTTTGTATATTGTCAAGGAAAGATATTCCATAATGAATAGGAAGTGACCTGTCTCTTGGAGATCGATTTCCTGCTTTAATCCCACGCCTTAAAGATGGAAGGACAATCGGCATGATGTTGGGTTCATTTGATACCCACTGAAATCTGCCAACGTAACTGAGCATCAAAACTGGCATCTTGTTTTGTAGTTTAACTTTCTGTTTTTCTCAACAGTATTTTCTTTAAGCTGAAATAAATTCGGAGCAAAACTGAATGCAACATTAAACGTTCCAATGATATAAATCCAATTCACTTCCGATCATTGCAATGAACAGAGTGAAGTTGCAGCAAAATTAATAAAATGAAATGAAGAAAACTGCATTTCCGGGAATTTTACCCAGTTCAGGTTCAGCCATATGAGAAAGCCCATCGAGCTAAAACATCACCTTCACTTCTCTCTCCATATATACTTCTTCACGTGAGAGAGAAACTGTCTGAAGAAATTATGCGTCAAGACTAAATATGTGTGTGAATGTGACGGCAATTTCATGTTTGCTGGTTCATTCTGAGACAGTACTGACACGGAATGAATCAAGGACAGGTATTCCTTCCAAGGACGAGGACAATTCTTTGGATTTTGCTGGTATTATTATTCGCTGAAAGCAGAAACATAATGGTGTGGATTCGATTCCTCTCAGGGACTTTCTTATCCCCTGGGTGCACCATATGTAATCACATGTGAGCCCCTTTGCATTGGGCTGGAGTGGCCCAGAGGTGAAGGCGACGGGTTGGTCTTTCATTGTGCATGTGTGGATTTGAATCCTACTCTGGCTGTTACTTCTATCAAAAACAGCTGTGGTTTTCGTTTGTGCCTGGCATCTTTAGTATACATTGGATGGAGAATCTTGTTCTTGCCCTTCATTGCACCGGAGATTTGTGATAAATTGAAACCTCATCAAAGTCGAAATAAAGCAATTTGTTTCCATTGTAAGTTATATTGGGATAATGAAAAGGAGTGCAAACGTTTCTTTCCTCCTTTCATTCCATCCTGACTTTCTATGAATTTACATCGAATGAAAGCAATACAAATAAGGAGAGATCAGGTGCAATATTTTATCCAGTTGGATTGTGAATTTTAATGTAACACACCACACAAACTTTTGATCAGTATTTTAAACAGTCAATTGAATTGGAACTGCAGAAAACTTTTCCAATGAAATGAGCCTTTAATTCTTTCACAACCTTTTGCTGTGTGCATCATACCGGGATCCGTCATCCAGCGTGATCACCAAGTTGGCAACAATATTAGATCCACCAATTTTCTTTAGCAACCACAACGTCTGCACATACCCATCTGTGGTGTTCCCAGTGCCATTTGTTGTCTCCAGGCCACAGCACCTTTCTTGTTTATGAGCTTATGAGCCTAGTTACTGATCTGTCTGATCAGTTTGAGAAACCTTTTCTCTCACTTAATCCCATCCCCTCAAAATTCGAAACTTATCAACAAAGTAAGGCATTAGACCAAATGATGCAGTACTGGAAGTCGGCCATTCAGACCATCGAGTCTGCTCGAACACTCAATGAACTCATGGCTGATCTGATAATCTTCAACTCCATTCTCTTGCATTGCCTCGACAAAGCGTTATCGTCTTTCTGATCTGACTGGCACAGTTTGAAAATGCACAACAACGCAACCTCAACAACAGTTTGGTAAGGAGTTCCACTGATTCACTGGCCCCTGAGCAAAGAAATGACTCCTCATTTCTGAATTAAATCGGCAAAATCTAATTCTGGGTTCATGTCCTCTGGTGTTCTCCTCATACCAGAGGGTAAACCACCTGCCCGTAACTACCCTGTCAAGATCCCATGAATATTGAACGTTTATAAATGTTATCATGTGATTATACAGGTCCCCTCCGCCTCCTTTGTTTCAAAGAGAATAATCCCAGCCGAACCAATCATTCCACGAAGCTCCGTTTTCTCGTGTGTTGACAATATATCCATAAATCTCTGCTGCTCCCTGCAGCGTCCTTACATATTATGAAGGCAGGTGGAGAAATTTATGCGAAGAAATGTTTGAAATTTCAAGCACAGATGGGAACTGGAATTTGAAATCAGACAGCGACTGGAATCAGATTTGTCCACACAAGGTCGAAATACAGTAATGATAACTCTGACAAATGAGAATCTAATCATATCCCACTGACATTCAATGGCTTTACTGAAACCAAATTACCCCGTGTAATCGTGGACGATTACATGGGGTAATACTACCCAGAGCTTGTATTTAAGGGGGAAAAATAGGATAGAAACTGGCGATATAAACATTTTGACAATAAAATCATGTCCTTTGGTAGACATGTTTATGATCATAAACTCAACTCGTGTCTCCGTGAACCCTACATCGTTTGCAAGGCACAAATGAGACGTGGAACATAACTCTATTTGCTTCGATGCGTGTCACTTCCATACCACTTAAGGAACTGGACACAGTCCATGACAATGCAGTCACTTGATTGAACCCTCTTCAATACCTGTAATATTCATTCCCCTTCACCACTAAGGCACAATTGCACCTACAAGATGCACTGGAGTAAGTCATTTGGGCATTTTTGACAGAACCTTCAAAGCTCAACAGCTGTCCTGACTCTAAGGACAAGGTTGGAAGATGCAACGAAACACTACCATTTGAAAGTTCCCCTCCAAGGGCCATAGCACCCTGACTTGGAAAGGAATCAGTGATAAACTCATTGGTGAAACGGTCGTGATGGAAAAAGTTGCATACTTCAGCCTTCCATCTTTTATCTTACAATTTTAAAACGTGTTGATTTATGCGGTGACAGGACTTGTGCTCAGTCCATCAGCTGTTCCCTAATCTGGTGTTTGCTAATTTTCTACTATCATCCACAGCCTGTAGTCAACATTAGACAATGTCCGAAAAACCTCTCAATTAACTGATTCCCCCCAGGTTAGAGTGGTGTTGGAGAAGCACAGCAGGTCCGGGACATCTGAGGAGCAGGAAAAATGAACATTTCAGGAAAGGTCCTTTATCAGGAATGAGATTGGGAGCATATGGGATAGAGAGATAACTGGGAGGAGGGTGGGGTTGGGGAGAAGGTAGCTGAGAGTGCAGTAGGTGAATGGAGGTGGGCGTGTCAGAACAGAAGGTGGATTGGATTGGTGGGAATGAAGATGCGCAGGTGTGACAGGTCAGGAGGACGGTGTTGAGCTGAAAGGTGGGGACTGGGGTAAGGTAGAGAATGGAGAAATGAGAAAACTGTTGAAGTCCAAATTGATGCCATGAGGTTGAAGTGTCCCAAGGCGGAAGATGAGGATTTCTTCCTGCAGGCATCGGTTGCTGAGGCAGTGGCGATGGAGGAGACCAAGGACATGCATATCCTCGGGAGAGTGGGAGGGGGAGTTGAAATGTTTGCCATAGGACACTGAGGTTGATTCTTGCGGGTGTCCTGGAGATATTCTTTGATGTGCTCTGTGAGAAGGCATCCGGTCTCCCCAATTTAGAGTAGACCGCATTAGAAGCAACGGTTACAAGAAATGACATGTACGGAAGTGCAGGTGAATCTTTGTTGGATGTGGAAGCCTCAATTGGAGCCTTAGACAGAGATGAGGGTGTAGGTGAGGGTGCATTTTTTGCAATTCCTGCAGTGACAGGGAAAGGTGCCAGGAGGGATGGGTGGATCATTAGAGGCCGTGGACTTTACTAGGCAGTCACAGAGCGAATGGCCTCGGCGGAAAGTGGATAGGGTGGGGAGGGGAACAAATCCCTAGTGGTTGAATCCGTTTAGAGATGATGAACATGTCAGCGGATGATGCGATTTATGCGGAGGTTGGTGGGATAGAAGATAACGAGCAGTGGGGTTCTGTCCTTGCTGTGGTTGGAGGTGTGGGGTTCATGGGCGGAGGTACAGAACATGGATGAAATGCGTTGGAGGGCATCTTCAACCACATAGGAGGGGACGGTCTGGTCTTTAAAGAAGGAGGCCATCTGGTGTGTTATGTGGTGGAAATGGTCCTTTGGGAGCAGAGGGAAAGAACAATGACTGCAGATGCTGGAAACCAGAGGTTAGATCAGAGTGATGCTGGAAAAGCACAGCAGTTCAGGCAGCATCCAAGGAGCAGTAAAATCGACATTTCGGGCAAAAGCCCTTCATCAGGAATAAAGGCAGAGTGCCTGAAGGTTAGAGAGATAAATGAGAGGAGGGTGGATGTAGGGAGAATGAAGTACCGAGTGCAGAACACACCATGATGGCCTCCTTCTTTCGAGACTGCCATTTCCCTTCCCACGTGGTGAAAGATGCCCTCCGATGCATCTCGTCTACATCCCGCACCTCCGCCCTCTGACTCCACCCCTCCAACTCGTAACAAGGACAGAACCTCGCTGGTGCTCATCTTCCACCATACCAACCTTCGCATAAACCAAATTACCCACCGACATTTCCGCCACCTCCAAACGGACCCCACCACCAGGGATATATTTTCCTCCCCACTCCTTTCTGCCTTCCCCAAAGACAGTTCCCTCCGTGACAACCTGGTCAGGTCCACGGCCTCCAACAACCCCCAACCCCGTCCTGGCACCTTCCCCTGCCATCGCAGGAATTGCAAAACCTGCGCCCACATCTCCTCCCTCACCTCCATCCAAGGCCCCAAAGGAGCCTTCCACATCCACCAATATCATTTATTGTAACCACGGTTCCCGATATGACCTCCTCCACATTGGAGAGACTTGAAGCCTCCGAGCAGAGCACTTTACGGAATATCTCTGGGACACCCACACCTATCAATCACACTGCCCTGTCGCCCAAAATTTCAACTCCCGCTCCAACTCAGCCGAGGACATGGACGTCCTGAACCTCCTTCACCGTCCCTCCCTCACCACCCGACGCCTGGAGGAAGAACGCCTTATCTTCTGCCTCGGAACACTTCAACACCAGGGCATCAATGTGGACTTCAACAGTTTCCTCATTTCCCCTTTCCCCACCTCACACCAGCTCCAAACTTCCAGCTCAGCACTGTCCCCATGTCTTATCCGCCCTGCCAATCTTCCTTTCCAACTATCCACTCCACCCTCTTCCCTGACCTATCACCTTCATCCCCTCCCCAGCTCAACTATTGCCCGAAACGTCGATCTTACTGCTCCTCGTATGCAGTCTGAACTGCTGTGCTTCTCCTTTGGGAGCTGATACAAAGCAGGTGGAGGAATTGGGAATACAGGATACTGGTAGCGCAAGAGGTTGGGTCTCCTCTACACTGGGACCAACAGACACCTTCTCGCAGAGCGTTTCAGTGAACATTTCCAGGACTCCCGCAACATTCAACCTGAGCGCCCCAAGACCGAACACATCAAATCCCCTCCACACTCTCCCGACAACATGCAGATCCTGGGCCTCCTCCACCACCATTCCCTCACCACCCGACGCCTCATCCCCCATGTCGGGACCCTTCAACCCCAGGGCATCAATGTGGTCTTCACCAGTTTCCTCATCTCCTCACGCCCACCTTATCCGACTTCAAACCTTCCAGCTTGGCACCATCCAACTGACCTGTCCCACCTGTTTACCTCCCTTCCTACCTATCCGATCCACCCTCTTCTCCGACCTACCACCTTTAACCCCATCTCCATCCATCTATTGCACTCTCAGCTAAATTCTTCCCAGACCCAGTCCTCCTATTTATGTCTCCACCTTTGAGGCTCCCAGACTTATTCCTGATGAAGGTCCTTTGCCCGGAAAGTCACTTTTTTCTGCAACTCGGATGCTGCCTGACCTGCTATGCTTCTTCAATACCACTCTAATATTGATTTGAATCCAGCTCCTGCCGTACATACTTCAGTCCAACTGATTTCCCTAACCATTGATCTTCAGAGATCGTGCATGTCGACTCCATGATCTCTTTGTCTGTCTACACCACACAGAACGCTCACTGTCATTGTTTCTTCTCCCCAAATTCATTTACACTCATTGGTCTGAATTCAATTCCATTCAGCATTTTACCTTTCCACCTGATTGATACATCCCAGCAGTCCCTGGCATTTTAACCTTAGTCAACTACACGACCAATTGTTGCATCATCAGCAAAGTTCTAAATCATGGCTCCTGCAACTAAGTCTAAACCATTGATCTACATCAGAGTACAGTGGCATTTCACTGGAAACACGCATCCAGCCATGGTTCATTGCTGGTTGGGATTAACAGCTCCTTATTCTTCCACGGAATGTGGCTATCATTGAATTGAAGAGCATTTGTTGTTAATTCTAATTCACCTTGAACTAAGTCATGGATTAACAACATTGTTGTGGGTCTGGAGTCACATGTTGACAGAATTCATTACGGTCGGCAGATTTCCCTTTCGAAGGGACATGAATGAATGGATTTTCAGCTATATAAAGTTATTTTCGCTGTTCCTGAGATTGGTTTTATTTTCCAGATTTTATTCTTCGAATTTAACTATCAGCAACTGCCACGTTCCAGTCTCCAAATATTACCATCCCAATAGATCGCCTCTGCACTAACAAGTCCCTGCTGCATTTCTCCATTCAAAGAATGACATTGTCAATTCAGATTATCACAGATGGAGAGAGAACAGATCGCGTTTCAATGTTGGAATGGAAGCAATGTACACTGGATTGGATTGTTCAGTGGAGCAAGAGATTGATGTGGAGATGATGTGAGCAAAATCAGTTCTTACTGTTAAGATAACAAAATGCCGCTTTGTTAAGGAAAATCTTTGAGAATGCTTTCACCGTGGGTGGCATGGTGGCACAGTGGTTTGCCATGCAGTACCAGAGACCGGAGTTCAATTCCCGACTCAGGCGGACTGACTGTGTGGAGTTTGCACGTTCTCCCCAAGTTTGCATGGGTGCCCTCCCACAGTCCAAAAATGTGCTGGTTCGTTGAATTGGCAATGCTAAAACTACCCGTAATATTTGGTGAAGGGGTATGGGTGGGTTGCTTCGGCGGGTCGGTGTGGTCACACTGCAAGTCATCCAATCTAATTCGAATTCTCAGGCTTCCTCTGAGCCAATCCTCAGTGCGGGTTAATGCTGCTGCTGATTGTTAATAATATGATAATTTGAGACGAATATACCTTTCCACCCCGCCTTTGACCAGAATCACACCCAGCCTCATCATTTCACGTGCTTGGATAGTCAGGTTTTTTTTTCCCTGAGGTCGGGGAGTCCAGAACGCGAGGGCATAGATTTAGATTGAGAAGGGAAAGATATAAACGAGACCTAAGGGGTAACTTTTTCATACAGAGGGTGGCACGTGTATGGAATACGCTGCCAGACGAAACGATGGAGGCTGGTGCAATTGCAACATTTCTAAGGTATTTGGATGGGTATATGAATAAGAAGGATTTGGAGGGACATGAGCTGAATGCTGGCAGGAGGAATTAGATTGGATTGGGACATCTGGTCGGAATGGACGGATTGGACCGAAGAGTCTCTTTCCATGCTGTACATCTCTATGAGTCTATGATCGCGCCTTTACCAATCATGTCACTGATGCAACAGAATAGCTTCACGTGCTCATTTCCGACCCCACTTCCGGTTTTGTATTGGCGGCTGCGCCACGACGTTTGTCGAATTCCGGTTCTTGGAACTGGGGTTGTGTGACTAACTGAAGCAATGGGTACCTCCTTGTGTGAAAAAGTTTGGGAAGCAACCGTTTTCAAACTCATTGTTATTGAAACATACAATGCACCAATATCCCGCACTCTACCCTGAACATTTTTGTTTCTAGAAATCTATCAAAGTCAATCTTCAACATGCAGTACTTGATGGAACCACCACAGCGTCTGGGCATATCGAATTTAAAATTCATCTAATTCTGATTTCCCACATGTCTACTATCGCTCGCCTAATATTCCTATTGTGCATCTGCTACTCTACCTAACATATCCTCTGTCACTGTGATAATTGCTGGGTTTTTTTAAAATGTATTTCCCTGCATGACTCATTTATGGTTTGAATTTTAAAGTATTCTGCATTGTGGCCGTAGGAAGCTCGTTGGAATCCGAGTTACTGCATTTTCCTCCTTGTGATTCATGTTGAAGAAACACAGAAAGGAATTAGTTGATTTTACATGACATTTTCTCAGACATTATGATTTTTTTTCCATCAAACCCCTTTCCTTCTCTCCCTCCTGCAATCACTTACCTTCTTTAAGTACCGCCTCCCATTTCCCTTACAGTCACTTTCACATTGACCTCATTCTGTCTGTGCTGCTGTGCTCACTGTTGCTGGGTGACCATGCGCAAATCTCACTATCGGGACCTTCAACCCAGTTGATCCATTTCTATACCGCGGCTGTGAGATCACTCCTCATGTAGCAGCTTTTACTGACATGGACCAGCGATTATTGAAACATCAGTCACAGGAAAAGGGCACAGGGCCGCATTGAGGAAAATAAACTTTGTTAAAAAAAACACCAGGTTCCGTGGACTTCCACATCATTTATTTCACTTGTTCATTCGGCTCTGGCGAGACTATTCTGTGTAGTTATGCAGTTCACATTATAGCAGGGATCTGATCGCACTGCAAACGATGCTGGGGAGATTTCCCAGGATATTGTCTGGGCTGAAGAAGAGATATTGAACAAACTGGATTTGTATTTCGTGGAGCAGAGTAGATTGAGGGAGCATGATTAAGATGTACAAAATATAAAGGAGTATGGATAGCTTAGACTGAAATGCATGTTTCACTTTGACGGCGATTTCCATCATGAGCAGGCATCGAGTTAAGGTCAGATGCGGAAAGATTACAGTGAATGCGTGGAAATACGTTTGCAAGCAGTGGGTGGCTGAAATCTGAAACACAGTGCATGCAAGGATCGGAGAGGCAAAATCCACATAACTTTCCGAAGTATTCAGATGTGCATTTGTGATGCCAAGACATACAAGGCTCTGCATCAAGTGATTTAAAAAGGGGTTCGGATAGTTAAGCGATTATTATTGAGCAATACAGGTACTCAGTTACAAGAGTGGTTATTAATACCTGTCCTTCCATTCTCGAACGGACATGTCAGACTAAGAACTGTGTTGTCTGAATCAGCGTGGGGGAATGCTGCTGCTCCCGGGGAGACACAATGACAGTGACTGTGCAAACACGTGACTTCTGTAAGCTGTACCTAGAGTGTTGGAATGAAAATCATTAGGTAGTTTTGCTCGTAGTGAAGTGTTTACTTATAGAAGGTAGCTCAGGAAAATATACATTCTACTATCCTTTCCCCACTCGCCCATACCACGGAATACCGCCACTATGTAGGACAATTTCTCTCTGAGCACCATTATCCAGTCCTCTTTGGCCCCCAACACTTCCCCATATTGCACAATTGCACGAAATCTCAGAAGATGCAATGCTACTTGTTTACGATGTCTCTCCTCACTGTCTAAAGTTCCAGTGATTTATCTGCCTCTCACTCAATTTAGCAAGCTGCATTTCCTGCTCACAATGTGATCTCGTCAAGACTGGGGAGAAAAAAACAGAATGGGTGACAAACGCGAGTACACCTATGTTCTGTCTGCAAACAGAAAAAGAACTTGAGCTTCTAGATTCCTGTCACTGCAAATTCCCACTGTGTTCCCATGCCTCCATGTCAGTTTGGTCTGCTGCAGAGCTCCCGCATGGCCTGTGCAAGTTGGAAGAGTGGCACGTCATTTCCGAATGAGAGACAGTGCAATCTTCAGTACCCAACATGGAGTTCAATCATTTTAGACCCAGAATATCTTCTTTCATGTTCCTGCCCCATCTACACATACCATTCATTCCAAAGGCGGATGGTTTGGCTCGAAAATTTCTCCCCAGATGCACTAGACCTGCTGATTTTGTTCCGATGTTTCTACACTTCTTTTGATAACTTTATTCTGTTGTGATTGCCAGCCTTCAGGAAACGTGCGTTTGGACGGGATTGTGGTCAGAGGAGATTTATCAACGTGGTACCTGAGCTCGACCATTCCCCCTGCGAAGATAAGCGAAAGTGAGGGCTGCAGGTGCTGGAGCTCAGAGTCGAGAGTGTAGTGCTGGAAATGCTCAGCACGTCAGACAGCATCTGAGGAGTAGGAAAATCGATGTTTCGGGAAAAAAACAACACGACATTCCATTGCCAGCCGATGCCTGGAGGAAGAAAATCTTTTGTTCCACCTTAGGACCCTGCAACCATACGGGATAAATGTGTATTTCAACAGCTTCCTCATTTCACCTCCCCCAACATTATCCCAATCCCAAGCCTCCAGCTAGGCACTGCTCTCTGGACCCGGCCATCATTGCCCCTCCGAACTACCACCTTCTACCTCTCTTCATCCATCTATCGGTTTCCCAGCTACCTGACCACCAACCCCATTCCCCTCCCTCAACCCCGACTCAAAAGCCTCTTTCTGGTGAAGGGCTTATGCCCGAAACATCGATTCTCCTCCTCCTCGGATGCTGCCAGACGTTCTGTGCTTTTAAAGTACTACACTCTCGCCAATGCAAAGATAGATGAGCTCGACTGGGGCTCTCTATCTGAGAGCGGAGAAAGCTGAGAGAGAAATTGATTAACGTGCACAGAAATGGAATAGATATGTTTGACAGGAATAAACTTCTTATGGGAAGGGTAAATAACCAGGGTTATAGATGAAACGCTACAGAGAGGATATTCAGTGAAGATTTAGGAAGAATGTTTACATCCGGAGACGGTTGTTTGTCTGGAACTCACTGTTTGAACGTGTGCTAAAGCTAAGAGTCATCAAACTACTTCAGGAGTATTGAGCCGAACACTTGAGGAGCTAGAGCATGCACGGATAAGGAGCAGGTACTGGAAGGTGGGGCGAAGATAAACAGATATTTATTGAAAGAGTTGAATACTGTAACTTTCGGTGCAGTAAAATGGAGGCTAGTGCAGCTCAGTGGCACAATGAAAGACGTGGTGGACATCTACTGCATTGTTAAGATCGCGATTCACAGTTTGTGGGTTTGATTCACCCCAGAATCGCAATTTTGTTCAGATTTCAGCTGATTCAATGATTGTTCTGCTGCTTCATCGTCAGTTCCCATCGTCTGGAGTTCTCGTCCCTGCTACTGACCAGAGAAGGTTCCTCACTTTCTTGGTGGTGAGTTTTAAGAAAATCATATCATTTGAAATATGATCAGCCAGCAATCGGCTGCTCATTCACAAAACCCACTGCAGATACCCACTGTCTTTCAACACAGTTCCCTCCCACGGTTGCACAGAGTGTTTCGATTTATTCAGTGTCTTTTTCCCTTTGGGTGATAGGTTGATGTAGATGGGCTGGGAAAAGACATTGACCTGTTCGATCAGCCGTAATTATGTCAAATGGCGGGGTAGCGCTGGTGGGTGAAATGGTCCCCTCCTATTCCTCTCAGTCTGTGCTGTTTCTGACAGAGGGTTTTTAACAATAGCATGATGAGGACAATGTGAATCTGCACCACGGAATACCAAGGTCCTCCCGTTTATCCCACCGCTCTCACAGCTGCTGTTGTAGCTTCAGATCAGACAGGGGAGGGTTGTCCCAGGTGCTCTTTCAAGCTGCATGCTCCTTCACACAGGTTTCCAACTAGAAACATGGAGCAAACTGGCGGTTAGATATTGGGGATTCAGGGACAGATTTCCCCTTTTTCTGACTAGAGTTCTGACCACGGTAATAAACATGAATTTCGGGCGTTCTGTATCTTACTCTAGATTCTTATCACTTTACAATTTAAACTGAAATTCAATTTACTCTTGCATGACATTCTTATGTCTTCAGTATTCATGAAAACTGTGCATTATGTCCTTGAATGAAGCCATGGTGAAGATTAATGATGACTGCAGTGTGTTTCATGTTGTCTGTAGGATCTTGCAGAAGCATGTTCATGAAGTGTGGTTGAATCGAATTCTGTGCCGAATTGAAGCCGACCGAGTGAGAAGCCCTGTGATAATGTAACATTTTCTGTAAACAACGCAGCGACCCTTGGAAACCCAGTTTTCAATCAAGTCTATTTTGCACAACATTTTTCCGTATCCCGTTAAAGCAGTGAGTATTAAAAGGACTCAGTCCCGTTCCTGGTCATTGTGACCAAATGACCAAGGCAATCGATGGCAATGATAATGATGCTTGACATCGACAGTTGCATTCCTACTCACTAGAGTCACATTGTATTACAGATCACGTACGCAGAGGAGATGATGATCCTTCTGGCACCCTGAGACAGTGCGACAATTAATCCCACGTTGTTAGTCTCACTCTATACCAAAAACCAGTTAGCCAGCGGACTGAGCTAACCGGCTTCCATTTAATGTAAAGCTAAAACAAATAGCTCAGCACATTAACAATCTGCAGTAATTCACGATTGAGTGGGTTGGTTTCTGAAAATTAAACGTACCTTCTGAACAATGAGTGAGGCTATTCCAAGATTGCCTTCTCTGACAGCGCTGGGACATGACTGATGTTCTCAATGATATGGAAGTGCCAATGTTTGAGTTGGGTAGACAAAGTTAAAAATTACACAACGTCAGGGCATAGTCCAGCAGGTTTATTTGGAAACACTAGCTTTCAGACAGCCGCTCCTTCATCAGGTGTGTGTCTTTCTGCAGAAACTTGATGTGTGTGTCAATATGCGCGATCGTTTGGAAGATCATCTGGATTTTAATTGATCGTTCGTGGTGTCGATTGTACCCATGACATAGATGTGTTGGTGTTGGACTGGGGTGGACAAATTTAAAAATCATACAAAGCCAGATTAGAGTCCAACAGTTCACAACCACCTGATGAAGAAACAGTGCACGGAACACTGGTGCTTCCAAATATGCTTGTTCGATACAATCTGATGCAATGTGATTTTTAACTTTGAGAGCTCTTGGTAATGTTTAATTGATCGAAGACAGTAAACGAATTTTCGTTCGTGGAGATGAAAATTTCAAATATTATCCACCTCAGTGTAACAAAAAAAAAAGTTTGGATGTGTGCTGAATCTCCACAATGCGCTTGTGCCAAGCAAAACTTGAACCTGCACCTGCCTGATCCGTAGCCAGCTATACGAATGGCTGTACCACTGGCCAGATGCACAGCTGAAATTTTACACGCTGCAGAGCTGTGGTGCTGACAACGACATGAGCAATAACAGTAACAGTCACAAGGTGAACAAAGAACAAAGATAATCACCATCAATGATCCACTTCAAATTGTCTTAAAAAAACTACCATTCACAATTCGAGCAGCTAATCAATGAGGTCGCTGCTGATCAAGAAAATTGCAACTTACTTTGCTGCGTTTTCACCCTAATTAGAGGTAAACTCTAGCCTAATCATAACATCACATATTCCCATTAATTTTCGGTTTAGATTGCGTTAATGACCTGTCCGTATTTGCAGGAAACTGAACAATATGAAATGAGTGAAAACGTCCTTCCCGTGATGTAATCCAGTGCAGAGTCGGCCAGAAAAGAAAAGACAAAGACATGAAACATCACCCCCATTTCTCTCTGTACCAATGCATTTTCCTGAGTTGGATATTTGCAGGACTTGTCTTTAGTATCGAAAGTATTAATTATTTTCCTGGGAAAGTTTCTTCATAAATCAATTAACATCTGAGTTTTGGAACCTATTTTACTTCAGATTAAAATAGTTGAATATCCTTTCCCCCAGCCTAATGTCCCAATCCTCCCTTCTCTTCCATGTAAATACCAGCTACTCCAGGTGAGGTTGGAGCTCCCAACCTAACGTTCCAATGCTCCTTGCTGCTCCATGTCAATAGCAGCTTCTTCAATTTAATTTGGGGATCCCAGTCTGATGCCTCAATGCTCCCTGCTCCATGTCAATAGAAGCGGTCCAGTTGAGGTTGGATCTACCACTCTCATGCCCAAATGCTCACAGGTGCTACATGTCATTAAGGGCTGGTCCTTGTGAGGTTGGTCCTCCCAGTCTGATGTCCAAATGCTCCCTCCTCCATGTCAATAGAAGCGGTCCAGTTGAGGCTGGATCTATCACTCTGATGTCCCAATGCTTCCCGCTGCTACTTGACATTAAAAGCTGCTCCAGGTGAGAGTGGAGCTCCCAGACGGATCTCACAAAACTCCTTGCTCCATGTCGACTGAAGCTGCTTCAAATTAGGTAAGATCCCGCAGTCTGATGTTCCAATGGTCCCTGCTGCTGCCACGTCAATAGAAGCTGCTCCGGGTTAGGTTGGATCTCCCAGCCTGCTTCCCCAATGCTCCCTGCTACTCCAAGTCAATAAAAGCTTCTCCAGGTGTGGTTGGAACTCCCAGCCTGCTGCCCCAATGCTCCCTGGTCCATGTGAGCAGACGCTGCTCCAGATGAGGTGGGATCTCCCAACCCTTGCAACTCACACACCTCTATACCAACTTAGAAATAGTGCCCACTGACCATTTCCACCATTGGAGCCATTGGTGGAATATCCGCATCATGTGAATTTAATATTATTTTTCGTCAGCACCGAATCATTACTTCCAAAAGACATTCTTTCTTAAATATTGTTTATCATGTGCATATTGCAGTCAATCCGAAGTTAGATAATGGTGCTAATTGATGTATGCTCAATAAAAATTACATCATATTTTTCATGTTGAGTAACTGCCACTTAGCAAGGGCAATGTTTGTAATGAAATCACACTTTTATTACAGGTGAGGGAATGTGTTTGTATTATTTAAAATGAACTTGTCCACTGTGTACAATGATGAAATGGATCTCAATTTCAAAGCAAACTTGGTTACGTTGTCATCCATCTTGACATGTGGTGTCCTTTTCTTTCAATGACACAGGTATTAGAACGAAACGTCTGTTAATGACATGCGTATAAAGACACATTAAATCATTTTTCATGCTAATGCTGCATGAATTTGCGATTATTGCTCCACAGTTTAGGTTCAGTCCCTGCAGTGAGCATGCTACTTCTCCAGTTGTCCATAGTTCAATGTGATGCATCCAGTGTCTGCATAACGTTTTGGAGCTTGATTCCCACATCTTGTGTTTATCTGTGTCTTGTGTCCAGCCTTCATCAATGCGAGAGCAACGGGCGATAAAGAGACCAATGTGAAAGTCTCTCCGTATCCATGCATGGCACCCATATCTGCAATTCTCTTCTGTGCATTTTCAGCCAGTTCTCGGTGCCCCAACACCCACGCCCTGCCCCTTTTGAAATATTTCCATTATTTTGTTCTGCCTTTCTGTGCTCTTCTCACCAACATGAATCACTTCTACTCAACCTGCTCCAGATTTCATTTGAAAAAACAGTCATTAAGAATCGCATTACATAAACATGCGCTTCGCATCTCTTGTATTTTGGTTTCCTGGATCTCTTTCATATGATAAAAGGTCACAGCAGCTTTGAAAAAGAAAATCGCGTTACTTTTCATTATCCCAATGTGATCTACGTTTCAATGCAGTTTAAGCAACTGACTCAAATTATTCTTTGAGATTTTATAATAGCGTCGATGCATATAAACTGACCATTGGAGTTCCAATTTCAATAAGACAGGAGTGAGCATGCAAAAATAGCAACATTGAAAACAGCGACGAGAGTGGGACTCGAACCCACGCGTGCAGAGCACAATGGATTAGCAGTCCATCGCCTTAACCTCTCGGCCACCTCGTCACGTATATGAGTTCGTGCATGAATAAGTGAATTGCGTAAATTATGCAGAACAGCAGATATTTCTCCCTGGTCTGGTGAAATGCTAAATAGCACAGTACGGTCCCAAGAGTATGGTCTGACCTCTGGGTTGTGGGGCAATGGCATTCCCACTGTGACACTCTGCTTACAGTGATCTAAGCAAAAATGAAGAAAAGACTATGTAACAAAGTCTGTTGAATTCTGTGAAGATTTGAAGTCAACAGAATGAAGAACCCGAGAAAGCAGGATGTGTTCCTTCAAGAAAGCGTTGGCTAGAGCTCATAAGGATAGTGGACTCAAGGGTTATGGGGATAAGGCAGGAACAGGATACTGATTGAGGATGATCAGCCATGATCGCAATGAATGGTAGTGCCGGCTCGAAGGGCAGAATGGCCTACTCCTGCACCTATTGTCTATTGTCTATTAAATTGCCTGTGAGGAATTGTTTTCGAGACTGGAGGAGAGTGCATAGTGCTCAATGTCATTATTCAGAACACCTTTCTTCTGCTCAGATGTTTTTGACCAGCACTTCTGTATAGAACAGACACTTTCAAAATCCTAAATAAGACTAAACAGACAATTGAATTCAGCAATGCAAAAACCTTGATCTGTATCATTTTCCTGGGCCATGCAACACCAAGTATGATCACAGCAACACAGTGAGCAAGTGTCAGAAGGAAAATTAGTGCAGTGCCAGAGAGAATGCTGGGAGCAGCAGTTGACACACGGGGAAGTGCATTTCCCACAACAGGAACACTACCAAAAAGCGGACTGTGGTGGAAGAATTCAGAGGGGGTTTACACTTTGGAATTTGATACCAGAGACACAATGGAGATCTGTCATTGAGTCTGTTAAAGATGAAGATTTTAAGATTTCTACAGATGAAAAACAAAATAAAATGTTCATTGGTTAGTGAAGGCAAATGTTGCAATTATATATTTCAAAAATCTACCCATCTTTGCAATGAGTAGCTCACCATTTTCCTCACTCGGAGTCAGAACCACTGGTGAAGATGATCGTTAAATCCCCGTTACTAGCCATGGAATCAGAGAACTTCGGTTTCCCAAACGTTAAGGTACAACCAGGAACTTGGAGATAAGCATTAATGTGTTGCTCCTGTGATGCAGGTGACAGTGCATGGTATCTCTGTGCCAGTATAGTGGGCTGTGCTGCGCTGAAGTTTTAAGTTTGAGCCTCACATGGAGCAGCTTCAATTATTCATTGTCTTGAGGGGTACGGATAGAAGGTGATATTGAGCAAAGCCAAGTTTATGGGAAAATACCCGTGTTTGTGGATTGAGAAATGACCTTTATTGGATAATAACTCCTTGATCAACAAACATACTGCAAGTAGTTAAAACGTGAAGAGACATGTGTGGAGAGAGAGCCAAAGGTGATTGTTCAGCAGGTGGATAACGTTTCCCATGTGCATTGCTTTAATTTCGCGAAAATAAATGTTGAACTGGTTTTATGTTATGCATTTTGTTGCAAAGTCGCAAAGGTTATTGCAATAATCAAAAAGGAAAAATCACATAGGACCGTTTGAATATTGTATTGAATTGAATTTTGGCCTGAGCATATTTTATCTTCAATGGCATGCTGCAGAGAAGTACAGAGGGTTAACAATACAAAATAACAGATCTTCTTGGTGCATTTCTTGGGTGGAGTAAAGAATGTACGAAATATACATAACATCATGTGAATGTGGTCGAATCTTTAAAGTAGGTGTTGCGTCTCCAAGTGACGATTCAATTCCGACTGATTAGGATATAACTTCTGTCTGCAGTTATTTTAGGACATCAGCTCCATTTACAGAGTTTCACCATGAATAACACGCCACACCTTACCAATCCATGAACGTTTTTTACTCAATCTTAATCAGTTCTACGTGTTCATGAAATGTCTTTGTGGCTGAAGTCAACCAAATTCGAAATTCTTACGCAACCACACTGACTTCCTCTCAATGGTAAATTCCCTCCTTGTATGTTTGTTCGTGTATCTTTTAAAACACTGTGAAATCAGCTTCTACGTTTTATTTCTGGAAAGTCGTTCACGATTTAACTAACTGTATTGATTGGAAGAAACTCTCATTCAAACTTTTCTTAATCATTCACTAATGGTTTTGAAGCTCTAACTAAAGTTATTGATTCACTCGAAAGAGGGGATTTCCCTGATTTAGTCATTCAAACCTCACGTTATGTGAAAATCTCATTTGTTGACTTCAAACTTGGGTGTTTCTGCTCCAGCATTTCCAGATCTCGTGAATAAACTCCCTCATTCTTTCCATCATCCCGTTTGCATCCTTTCTGATATTTTTATGTCTCAGTAAACAACGTCACTTGGCTTTCTAATATCTTGCTATCCAGGAAACAGCGTCGGTGTCCTTTCTAACCTCTTCACATGTTGTTGGTGGAGCATGAGGACAAGGATTACACACAATGCTCCCACTGAGGGTGACCTGAAGATTTTACAGTCACACTATGAACTCTTTGCTTTTTAAATATGACGTCACTATGTATAAACTCCACTCAGGTAAATTATTATCTATCCAGTTCATGAACATCATCTCCGTAGGATCGAAAATTATCTATCACTCCCTTTATTCTTCCATGAAATGTTTGAAAGTTTTGTAAGGCCAACATCTCTAACTCCCGTGCCCTGAGTGAGCCTCAGCTATTTCTAAAGGCGACTCAAGTTCAAATACTTCATAGTGTGTCTCCAGTCATTCCAGTGCAGACTGGTTCTGGACAGTAAATGTCATCACCAAAGGCCACCGTGGATCTGAAATCAAAGTTTTTTCACATAGTAATTGTCTTAGCTATTGTGTATCGTACGTCCATGTTCTTTTTCAATGTGTTCATCATTTCATGGGTCCCTGTATTGAATTCTACTGAATGATTAATTTGTGAATGGAGACTTTCCCTTCACCACTCATTCGAAACTCCATGGACATTGAATGATTTTACTCATATGCTTCCAGAGGACAGTCCTGCCATCACTGGGATGAATCAGTGAACATTCCGGACGTATTCTTGAAGGCAAGGATTTCCTTCTCCAGTTTAGGGGATCATTACTGCACTGAATCCCATGTGTGCCTTCATTAAGATCAGAACAGTTGCAGCAAGATTTTAAAACTAAGATTTGGCAATCTGCTTGCATTGGCAAGAATAACATCGCATCCTTTTGGTTTTCTTTAAATCACTGACGAGAAGGAAAATGTAAACGGGGAGAGCGAGTGGGAAAGTGAGGCAGTTGCAGCTCTGGTGAAACTCCTTCTTTGTGAGTCTCTCAGCAACAAGAGATATGCAGGTGACTCATTCGTGAGAGATCTTCACATCGAGAACAAAAAGCAACCAAGTGCAGTTAGCACCACTTCCGGAGTGGGGGGGGGGGTGAGCAGTAACTTCTGTCGCTATGTTCAGAAACTGCCTTTTCGATTTACTTGGACACAAACTGCATTTCTAAAAAGCACCATGGAGTTTAGCAAAATTTATTGAGTCGCTTCTTGTCGATTCCCACACAGGTTTCCAACTCAGTTGATATCCATGTGGCTCAAGTCCAGGTGTGAACATCTCTGCAGTAAATTGCACGGTTAAGGTAAAAGGCAAGGAAAGTGGCTTCTCGATTAGAAACAGTTAGTGACTTGAAACTATGCTGCACGGTATGATGTGGAACACGGCCTGCTCAGCTTTGTGCATTTTCCCTGTAGTCCGGTGTGTTTCGTGTTCCGTGTAAACGTGAACGTTGTCCTGTTTCGAGCAATCGGTGAAATCATTCAGCAAAGCAAGAATCGAAATTGAAGTAATGTCAAGCAGCTCATGGTGATTTGACCAAATCATACCGAACATATATTCTCACGCAGTCAAAGATACATTTCTGGCTGAAAAGAGTCTGAGAAGATAGACACAGCTTACCATTGATTTTTGTCTGGATTGATGGGCTTTCATTATCTGCTGCGAAATAGACATTGTAGCCGGGCACATACCAGCTGCTGTGCGAGTCGGACAGGGACCATGGAACCCTTTTCATGTGACTTTGCATGTGTGGTTATGCAGGAGCACAATTCGAAATGCAAGAAAATGGGCGCTCAGGCTGTCTGGTAGTGTGGCCGAGCGGTCTAAGGCGCTGGATCCAGGTTCCAGTCCTGTAAAGGGCGTGGGTTCGAATCCCACCACTGCCATTTCAGCTGATCAACTCGAATGCTGCTTCGATCCCCGCTGCATTGATGTTCTCGGAGAATTAACTGTGGACAGGTGCCGAGTATTGTCAGGTCTCTCAGCTGCCATGATGTTATTCGCCTCCCCTGCAGAAAATCGCAAGCAGCTCAGCGATTGGTTTATGTTCCAGGCAAGTTGAGGTTTTACTGGAACCGAATGGAGACTGTTATTTCATCGCTGTTGTGAAACAAAGTCCGGCGGTGAGTCGATTCATCGTTATTTGGCTTTCTGGCGAATGGGAAAATCTTTCCAATGCATATGTTATTGAATTTCTCCCATTTCCTGCATTTCCGTCCTGGAGACACCGGAAGGGAAAGGTAATCTAATCGAGACTGTGATTGGTGAAATTCACTTTTTTATGGCCCATACTTATTATATTCTTTCTTTCTCTCTTTTCAGCATTGTCTGGGAAGTGGTGGTGCACTAAGGCTGCAGTATGTTTGAAAGAGTAGTTTGGAATTGCCCTGTTGTTAGTTGTGAGATTACTTTATGCCTCATGCCCTCGGACTGTCTCACATTTAGCATTCATGCTTCGCTGTGTCTGAACATGCATTAGGTATGCCAGTTTTGTTTGTGTTCCGTGTTAAATGCTTTCTGTTTGCGATTCGGTCAATACATTACGAGTTAACAGGGGTTCTGAGGTAACTTGCAGCAGCAAAAATCCTCAACTGAGGATCTGGGAAAGTTTCACGAAGCATGGTCAGTCGGAGCAAAAGTAAGGAAGTCGTTCGTTTCTGCAGTGTTTCACAATACTACCTTTCCCGTGAGCAGTCGAACAGACTAAATGATTGTGCTACAGACTGCGACGGCAAGCTCCGCTGAAAAGTAATCCTTTAATACCGGTGTAAGCAACGCAAGGTTATTGGGGTACACCGCGTGGAAACAGAGACTTCGGTGTATCTCATCCATGCTCACCACATCACCAAAATTAAACAAGTCCCGTTCCACAGCATTTCTCCTCAATCCCTCTAAACCCATCCTATCCAGAAACTCATCCGATTACCATTGCAATTTTCTGAGTGCAATAGCCTCCTCCACTCCCTCTGGTAGCTCATTCCATACACCCACAACCTTGTGAGTGGAAAATGTGCGTCGGGGTCCTTTGTCAATTTCAGACCACTCACCTTAAACCTATGCTCTCGAGTTTCCAACTCACCCTAGCTTGTGTAAAACACGTAAATACTCAGTTTACAACCCTTCCATAAAACCATGTCGCAGCCGTTATGCTGCCGGGAAAGTTGTCCCAGCTTATTCCACTTCACACTCCAGTCCAAACATTGACGACATCCTTGTCTATATTTTGTCACTAATTTCAGTCTATATTTTTTGACTTTTTCAAGATGTCAATTTCCTGGATAACAACGAGCTATTGGAAAAAGAAAGGTGAAACGTAGAATGGCTTCAACTTTCAGTGCTGGATGCCACAGAGCCGCAACGCGCTCGGCTGAAGCTCGTTTCTGTAGTGTAGTGGTCATCACGTTCGCCTCACACGCGAAAGGTCCCCAGTTCGAAGCTGGGCAGAAACTGCTTTGTTCTTCAATTGCAGCCTTTTACACGGACAAGAACGGAGCTTTCTTGCTTGCTCTCCCATCTGCAAATCTGCCTTCGAAAATGCTCGAACAAATCTGCTCTCTTTGTGAAATGTGATGCACTTCCATTTAATTAGTGAGCAAAGCATTGTAAAGGCTTGTTCTGATCAGAACCATTGTAAAACCTGGTTCTGATCATAAGTCATTCTGTTTGAGAGTGTAGTTACCGCGTTCTGATCCCTTCCACGAAAAACTGTCCCGCATTTGCATTCCTTGCGCAGGCGGACCGGTTCAAAGACAGGGAAGAAGCTGATGCGCTGGTGCTACTGATCAGCGCACCACTGATTCCTGAACTAGTCTGTCTGTCAAATGTAAACCAAAGTCTTCTCTGCAAGGCCTCATTTGGAAACTCTCTGTCGTTATTCAACGTGCGAGAATTGGCAGCAGAGGTGCTGAATCATGGTTTGGATCAGTTCGCACGTTAGTGACTCATTCAATCAGCAACAGCAATGAAAGAAATTATACTCTCCGAGGAACCTCTTGGACCTGTGCTTTCATAGCACCGCTAGTATTAAGGTGCGCTCCGAGATCTAAGCCATGTTGGAACTGAAACGGAGGAATTGACAGAGAGGCTGCAGAATGACATCGCATCCTTTTGGTTTTCATTAAATCACTGACGAGCAGGAAACTGTAAACGGGGAGAGCGAGTGGGAAAGTGAGGCAGTTGCAGCTCTGGTGAAACTCCTTCTTTTTGAGTCACTCAGCAACAAGAGGCGTGAAGGTGACTCAGCCTGAGAGCTCTTCACATCGAGAACAAAAAGCACTCAAGGGCAGTTAGCACCACTCCCGGAGTGGGGGTGGGGTGACATAATTACCTTTTGACTTCAGTTACTATGTTCAGAAACTGCCTTTTAAATTGAGGTGAACAGAAACTGCATTTCTAATAAGCACCATGGAATTTAGCAAGATTTATTGAGTCGCTTCTCGTCGATTCCCACACAGGTTTCCAACTCAGTCGGTATCGATGTGGCTCATGTCCAGGTGTGAACATCCTTGCAGCCAATTGCACGGTTAAGGTAAAAGGCAAGGAAAGTGGCATCTCGAACCAGCCCCGAGGTCAGAGCATCCTCACAATGTGATCTGTCGTTCTCGGATTGTAATGCTACCTCCGCTTTTAGGGTGGAGAACATTCTTTCTTATGCTGCAAAACAGACACAGTGACTGAAACTATGCTGCACGGTATAATGTGGAACACGGCCTGCTCAGCTTTGTGCATTTTCCCTGTTGTCCGGTGTGTTTCATGTTCCATGTAAACGTGAAAGTTGTCCTGTTTCGAGCAATCATTGAGCAAAGCAAGAATCGAAATTGAAGTAATGTCAAGCAGCTCATGGTGATTTGACCAAATCGTAACCGAACATATACTCTCACGCACTCACAGAAACATTTGTAGCTGAAAAGAGTCTGAGTAGGTAGACTCAGCTTACCATTGATTTTTGTCTGGATTGAGGGGCTCCTTCTTTGTGTTTCACTCAGAACCAGAGACATGAAGGTGACTCTGGCAGAGTGCTCTTCACATCGAGAACAAAGAGCACTCAGGGCAGTTAGCACCTCTTTGACATCTTTGGGGTGGGGTGGGGCAATCACCTTTTGACTTCTGTTAAGATCCTCAAAAACTGAAAGTTGTCCTGTTTCGAGCAGAGGACGAAATCATTTACCAAAGCAACAATCCAAATACCAGCAATATCATGCAGCTCATGGTTACTTTGCCCAATCATATCCGAATATACAGTCTCTCATACAGACATTACATTTGTGGCTTTAGCAAATCTCAGAAGCTTGATTCCAGCTATCAAATGATTTTTGGCTGGATTGAATGTTTGTTGCGAGATTGATATTGTAGTTGGTCATATCCCTGCAGCTGTGCCAGCAGGAGAGGGATCCAGAACTGTTTCCCTGTGACTTTGCTTCTAATGTTTCACAGGAGCACCATGGAAGGTGTAAGACAATACACTGCAGCTGTGGCTGGTTTCGTGGCCAAGTGACCGAAGGAACTGCTTTCTCACTACAAACTCTCAGGTGGCTCGAGTTCAGATCCAACCGCTGCCCTTTGTGGGTGTGCTGTTTGTTTTACTGCAACCTGTTAAATGCTGCTGTGTTTAAATTCCAACACAACCATGTGGTTTTGCTTTTGGAAATGTACCTCTGATTTGGGAGAGTGCACACTCTCTATCCTGTCAGTGTTTATGCTGTTATGATCACGTTTGCGTCCCACATGAAATGTCCCCGTTCTCAAGCGGTTCTACTGCTGCATCATGTTCCGGCCAAGTTGTGTTATTCACTGTTTTCACTGAAACAGAACGGAGATTGGTATTGCATCGCTGTTGTGAAACAAAATCCTGCAGTGACTTTACTTCTCATTATTTGGTGTTCTGGCGAATGGGAAAATAATTCACTACATTGTGATGTCATATGGTCTTAAATTTCTTTTATTTCCTTCCCTTCTGCCCTGGAGATGGAGGAAGCAGGCACTGCCGCATTGTTGATCGGATGGGCAAATTAATCTAAACGAGACTGTGTTTGGGAATCTCTTAACTTTTCATTGTCCGTTCATGTTCAGTTCTTTCTTTTCCTCATTTCGGAGCTTTTCGGGAGGTGGCGTGCACCAAGTTTCCAATACATTTTGGGAGTGCAGTTTGGAATTGCTCTGAAGGATCTGGGAGATGTTTATGGCTGATTGCCCTCGCACTGTCCCCAGAACAGCATTCATGCTTCAATGTCTCTTAAAATGTATGTTAAACAAACTCCCATTTCCCAGCATCTGGCCCTATCCCACTAAACCTTTCCTATCCAGAAGCTCAGCCGGTTGCCTTTGAAATCTTCTGAGTGTACGAGCCTCCTCCACTTCCTCTGGTCGCTGATTCCATACACGCACAACCTTCTCTGTGGGATAGGTGCCTCATTCCGTTTTATATTTTACCCGTCTCACCTTAAACCTATGCTCTCCAGTTTTTAACTCGCCCCATATTGCAGAGATCAATAACTCAAATTTTTCTGTTGACAAACCTTCCTTAAGGTCATGCTGACGATGAAGGGTAAGACGTCCCAGTATGTTCAGGCTCGCCCGACATTCCAAACTGTGCATCCCTGACACCATCTTTGTTTATATTTTGTGAGCAATTTCACGTGATTTTCTTATTTTTTAAATGATGCCAATTACGCTGGAAATAACCAGCTCCTGGAAACAGAAAGATGAAGCGTTGAGCCGCTGTAAATTTTAGTGCTGGCCGACTCTGAACACCAGCTGCTCGCGGGATGTTGCCTGTAATGTAGTGGCTGTTAGAGTCACCTCATACACGAAAACTCCCCGCTTCAAAATCGGGCAAGAATAGCCTTATTCCCGATGGCAGCCTTTCAGACTGACATGAGCAGAGATTTGTAACTTGCTGTTCACGTCAGCAAACCTGGCTTTGAATTTGCTCGCTCATACATGCTCGAGTGATGAAACGGAATACAATCCCATTTCATTTCTGTGTGAAACATTTTCACAGTGTTCGCCAAACTGGTTTTGAATATGCACAGATGTGTACAGCACTGATGGCCATTCTGTGTCACAGTGGAGTTCTGGACTCTGATCCTTCCACTAAAAACAGTACACATTTGCTTTCCTTGGGCAGGCGGCCTGGTTCAAAGCCAAGGGGCAAAGGTTCCCAGCAAAAATCCTCAACTGAGAACCTGGGCATGTTTCATGGGGAATGGTCAGTGGGAGTAACATCGTGGAAGCTCCGGTTCTGCAGTGTTTCTAAACACTAAATTCAAGAGCGATTGGATTTTAGTATTCTGAGGCATAATTTAAATTGATTGGTAAAATTGGAATTGTTTCTTAATTACCAAACAAAAACTGACTTGTTCCACAGCCAACCGTTACATCTTTCCAATTTTTGTACAGGCTGAGACTGCGAGCTGGTCATCACAGGTATTTGTCAGCGCTCAGTTCCGAACAGCATTCACTCTCATTTGAAGGTGGAGGGCACGTCTTCAACTTCATAACACTGTTCTCATCACAAAATCCTGCAGCTTCTCATCATGGGGACAGGGGTTGGATTGCAACCGTTCCCGTATTAAATGTAAAGATTTTCACACGGGAAGCGCCATTCATGAGGTGGGAGTGGGGATGGGGGAGTTTCTGTAAGCTGTGTCCCAGGGCTGTGCAGGGAGCTGCAGTGGCACTGTCTGTTGACAGCAGGGGTCTGGAGAGAGCAGTGTTTGTCCCTATCTTACTCCATGTGGAGCCCAGGGAACACAGAATCATCAATGGTTTGGGCTGCAATTCAACCTTGCCATGGATTTTCCGGTTTAAATGGAGCTAGGGTTGTATTCCCATAGTCTGATCTGGAACAACCAAAGCTCCATACCTGGATGGTGTCAAACTACCAACCTTTATCTTTCAGCCCACTGCTGACCATTGGAGTCATACAGCCTGTCACCAAACAGGCGTGCCGATTTCCCTAAAGCAGGAAGGTTAGCGGGGATCTGAAGGGCGGTGGAACAACTGGAGCTCTCACTGTTTTCAGAGTCTGTCACCAATTTTCCTGCTTTCATTACCAAAAGTGTCAGAGAGCTTGAGGGGTCTGCAAACACCCAGAGGGAAAGGAACTGGGAATTAGAGATACCCAGATCGTTCAAAATGACTGCCTGAGCTACATCACTATGACTCTGGTACTGGGATAATTCAAGCACATGGCTTGACAGAATCTGAAAATTAAATACAGAACTTCAGGCTGTTCAGTCCAAATGAGATCCATTAAGATACAGTGGACATTGAATCTCTTCCATATAGCGACTTCATCAAATCCTCCCTGTCAATCTATCCACAATCTTAATTTTTGTATTTCTTCGTCCATTTCCCCCAGCTAATGTGACATCTTGTTTTCATCTTCCTTATCTATACCAATTATAAGCCAATAAGCTCTATTGCATCTCGCTTCAACTCCAGTTGCTCCATTGCATCCTAAATCACTCCTTAATCTTACTGGTAAATGAAATGAGTCTATCCTCTCTCTGACCTCCCATCTTCACAAATGTTGATGTCTCTGTTGTGAATATACTGATCACCCTCGACCTGGAGGAGGGATAATGCGAGTTTCTGAAATTATCGAGAGGGTGCAGGAGGAACCCAATAGAACTGGCACCTTTTGG